>NC_140989.1:180698788-180761440 GCF_052327205.1 Somniosus microcephalus
CACCGCTCCCCGCCTACCTCCAGACCGCTCCCCGCCCTACCTCCACACCGCTCCCCGCCCTACCTCCACACTGCTCCCCGCCCTACCTCCACTCCACTCCCCGCCCTACCTTCACACCGCTCCCCTCCCTACCTCGACACCGCTCCCTTCCCTACCTCGACCCCGCTCCCCGCCCTACCTCCACACCGCTCCCCGCCCTAACTCCACACTGCTCCCAGCCCTACCTCAACACCGCTCCCCGCACTACCTCCACACCGCTCCCCGCCCTACCTCCACACCGCTCCCCGCCCTACCTCCACACCGCTCCCTGCCCTACCTCCACACTGCTCCCTGCCCTACCTCCACACCGCACCCCGCCATACCTCCACACTGCTCCCCGCCCTACCTCCACACCGTACCCCGCCATACCTCCACACTGCTCCCCGCACTACCTCCACACCGCTCCCCACCCTACCTCCACACCGCTCCCCGCCCTACCTCCACACCGCTCCCCGCCCTACCACCACCTCGCTCCCCGCCCTACCTCCACACCACTCCTCGCCCTACCTCCACACCGCTCCCCGCACTACCTCCACACCGCTCCCCGCCCTACCTCCACACCGCTCCCCGCACTACCTCCACACCGCTCCCCGCCCTACCTCCACACCGCTCCCCGCACTACCTCCACACCGCTCCCTGCCCTACCTCCACACTGCTCCCCGCCCTACCTCCACACCGCACCCCACCCTACCTCCACACCGCTCCCCGCCCTACCTCCACACTGCTCCCCGCCCTACCTCCACACCGCTCCCCGCCCTACCTCCACACCACTCCCCGCCCTACCTCCACACCGCTCCCCTCCCTACCTCGACACCGCTCCCCTCCCTACCTCGACCCCGCTCCCCGCCCTACCTCCACACCGCTCCCCGTCCTAACTCCACACCGCTCCCAGCCCTACCTCAACACCGCTCCCCGCACTACCTCCACACCGCTCCCCGCCCTACCTCCACACCGCTCCCCGCCCGACCTCCACACCGCTCCCTGTCCTACCTCCACACTGCTCCCTGCCCTACCTCCACACCGCACCCCGCCATACCTCCACACTGCTCCCCGCCCTACCAACACACCGCACTCCGCCCTACCTCCACACCGCTCCCCGCCCTACCTCCAAACTGCTCCCCGCCCTACCTCCACACCACTCCCCGCCCTACCTCCACACCACTCCCCGCCCTACCTCCACACCGCTCCCCTCCTTACCTCGACACCGCTCCCCGCCGTACCTCCACACCGCTCCCCGCCCTACCTCCACACCGCTCCCCTCCCTACCTCGACACCGCTCCCCGCCCTACCTCCACACCGCTCCCCTCCCTACCTCGACACCGCTCCCCGCCCTACCTCCACACCGCTCCCCGCCCCACCTCCACACCTCTCCACGCCCTACCTTGCCACCGCTCCCCGCCCTACCTCCACACCGCTCCCCGCCCTACCTCCACACCGCTCCCCGCCCTACCTCCACACCGCTCCCCGCCCTACCTCCACACCGCTCCCCTCACTACCTCCACACCGCTCCCCGCCCTACCTCCACACCGCTCCCCGCCCTACCTCCACACCACTCCCCGCCCTACCTTCACACCGCTCCCCTCCCTACCTCAACACCGCTCCCCTCCCTACCTCGACACCGTTCCCCGCCCGACCGCCACACCGCTCCCCGCCCTACCTCCACACCGCTCCCCACCCTACCTCCACACCGCTCCCCGCCCTACCTCCAAACCGCTCCCCTCCCTACCTCGACACCGCTCCCCGCCCTACCTCCACACCGCTTCCCGCCCTACCTCCACACCGCTCCCAGCCCTACCTCAACACCGCTCCCCGCCCTACCTCCACACCGCTCCCCGCCCGACCTCCACACCGCTCCCCGCCCTACCTCGACACCGCTCCCCTCCCTACCTCACCACCGCTCCCCCCACTACCTCCACACCGCTCCCTGCCCTACCTCCACACCGCACCCCGCCATACCTCCACACTGCTCCCCGCCCTACCTCCACACCGCTCCCCGCCCTACCTCCACACCGCTCCCCGCCCTACCTCCACACCGCTCCCCACCCTACCTCCACACCGCTCCCCGCCCTACCTCCACACCGCTCCCCGCCCTACCTTCCACACCGCTCCCCGCCTTACCTCCACACCGCTCCCCGCCCTACCTCCACACCGCTCCCCCGCCCTACCTCCACACGGCTCCCCGCCCCACCTCCACCTCGCTCCCCGCCCTACCTCCACACCGCTCCTCGCCCTACCTCCACACCGCTCCCCGCCCTACCTCCACACCGCTCCCGCCCTACCTCCACACCGCTGCCCACCCTACCTCCAGACCGCTCCCCGTCCTACCTCCACACCGCTCCCCGCCCTACCTCCACACCGCTCCCCGCCCTACCTCCAGAGCGCTCCCCGCCCTACCTCCACACCGCTCCCCTAACTACCTCCACACCGCTCCCCGCCCTACCTCCACACCGCCCCCCGCCCTACCTCCACACCGCTCCCCGCCCTACCTCCTCACCGCTCCCCGTCCTACTTCCAGACCGCTCCACGCGCTACCTCCACACCGCTCCCCGTCCTACCGACAGACAACCCCCTGCCTTACCTCCACACCGCTCCCCGCCCTACCTCCAGACCGCTCCCCGTCCTACCGCCAGACTGCTCCCCGTACTACCTCCACACCGCTCCCAGCCCTACCTCCACAGAGCTCCCCGCCCTACTTCCAGACTGCTCCCTGCCCTACCTCAAGCCCTCTCCATGCCCTACCTCTAGACCGCTGCCCGCCCTACCTCCACACCACTCCCTGCCCTACCTCCAGACTGCTTCCTGCCCTACCTCCAGACCGCTCCCCGCCCTACCTCCAGACCGCTCCCCGCCCTACCTCCACACAGCTACCCGCCCTACCTCCAGACCGCTACCCGCTCTACCTCCAGACCCTCTCCGCCCTGCCTCCACACCGCTCACCGCCCTACGTCCACAGCGCTCCCCACCCTAACTCCAAAGAGCTCCCCGCCCTACTTCCAGTCTGCTCCCTGCCCGACGTCCAGGCCGCTCCGTGCCCTACATCTAGACCGCTGCCCGCCCTACCTCCACACCACTCCCCGCCCTTCGTCAACAGCGCTCTCTGCCCGACTTCCAGACCGCTCCCTGCCCTACCTCCAGACCGCTCCCCGCCCTACCTCCAGACTGCACCCCGCCCTACCTCCAGACCGCTTCCCGCCCTACCTCCAGACCACACCCCGCCCTACCTCCACACAGCTCCCCGCACTACCTCCACACCGCTCCCCGCCCTACCTCCACACCGCTCCCCGCCCTACCTCCACACCGCTCCCCTCACTACCTCCACACCGCTCCCCTCCCTACCTCCACACCGCTCCCCGCCCTACCTCCACACCGCTCCCCTCCCTGCCTCCACACCGCTCCCCGCCCTACCTCCACACCGCTCCCCTCCCTACCTCCACACCGCTCCCCGCCCTACCTCCACACCGCTCCCCTCCCTACCTTCACACCGCTCCCCTCCCTACCTCCACACCGCTCCCCGCCGTACCTCCACACCGCTCCCCGCCGTACCTCCACACCGCTGCCCGCCCAACCTCCACACCGCTCCCCGCCCTACCTCCACACCGCTCCCCGCCCTACCTCCACACCGCTCCCCGCCCTCGCTCCACACCGCTCCCCACCCTACCTCCACACCGCTCCCCGCCCTCGCTCCACACCACTCCCCGCCCTACCTCCACACCGCTCCACTCCCTACCTGCACACCGCTCCCCGCCCTACCTCCAGAACGCTACCTTCCTACCTCCACAACGCTCCCCGCCCTACCTCCACACCGCTCCCCTCCCTACCTGCACACCGCTCCCCTCCCTACTTCACACCGCTCCCCGCCGTACCTCCACACCGCTCCCCGCCCTACCTCCACACCGCTCCCCGCCCTACCTCCACACCGCTCCCCGCCGTACCTCCACACCGCTCCCCACCCTACCTCCACACCGCTCCCCGCCCTCGCTCCACACCACTCCCCGCCCTACCTCCACACCGCTCCCCTCAGTACCTCCACACCGCTCCCCGCCCTACCTCGACACCGCTCCCCGCCCTACCTCCAGACCGCTCCCCGCCCTACCTCCACACCGCTCCCCGCCCTACCTCCACACTGCTCCCCGCCCTACCTCCACTCCACTCCCCGCCCTACCTTCACACCGCTCCCCTCCCTACCTCGACACCGCTCCCCTCCCTACCTCGACCCCGCTCCCCGCCCTACCTCCACACCGCTCCCCGCCCTAACTCCACACCGCTCCCAGCCCTACCTCAACACCGCTCCCCGCACTACCTCCACACCGCTCCCCGCCCTACCTCCACACCGCTCCCCGCCCTACCTCCACACCGCTACCTGCCCTACCTCCACACTGCTCCCTGCCCTACCTCCACACCGCACCCCGCCATACCTCCACACTGCTCCCCGCCCTACCTCCACACCGTACCCCGCCCTACCTCCACACCGCTCCCCGCCCTACCTCCACACTGCTGCCCGCCCTACCTCCACACCACTCCCCGCCCTACCTCCACACCACTCCCCGCCCTTCCTCCACACCGCTCCCCTCCCTACCTCGACACCGCTCCCCGCCGTACCTCCACACCGCTCCCTGCCCTACCTCCACACCGCTCCCCTCCCTACCTCGACACCGCTCCCCGCCCTACCTCCACACCGCTCCCCTCCCTACCTCGACACCGCTCCCCGCCCTACCTCCACACCGCTCCCCGCCCCACCTCCACACCTCTCCCCGCCCTACCTCGCCACCGCTCCCCGCCCTACCTCCACACCGCTCCCCGCCCTACCTCCACACCGCTCCCTGCCCTACCTCCACACCGCTCCCCTCACTACCTCCACACCACTCCCCGCCCTACCTCCACACCGCTCCCCTCCCTACCTCGACACCGCTCCCCGCCGTACCTCCACACCACTCGCCGCCCTACCTCCACACCACTCCCCGCCCTACCTCCACACCGCTCCCCTCCCTACCTCCACACCGCTCCCCGCCGTACCTCCACACCGCTCCCCGCCCTACCTCCACACCGCTCCCCTCCCTACCTCGACACCGCTCCCCGCCCTACCTCCACACCGCTCCCCTCCCTACCTCGACACCGCTCCCCGCCCTACCTCCACACCGCTCCCCGCCCCACCTCCACACCTCTCCCCGCCCTACCTCGCCACCGCTCCCCGCCCTACCTCCACACTGCTCCCCGCCCTACCTTCACACCGCTCCCCTCCCTACCTCGACACCGCTCCCCTCCCTACCTCGACACCGCTCCCCGCCCTACCTCCACACCGCTCCCCGCCCTACCGCCACACCGCTCCCCGCCCTACCTCCACACCGCTCCCCGCCCTCCCTCCACACCGCTCCCCCCCCTACCTCCAGACCTTTTCCCTCCCTTCATCCACAGCGCTCCCCTCCCTACCTCGACACCGCTCCCCGCCCTACCTCAACACCGCTCCCCGCCCTACCTCAAGACCTTTCCCCTACCAACATCCACAGCGCTCCCCACCCTACCTCGACACCGCTCCCCGCCCTACCTCCACACCACTCCCCGCCCTACCTCCACACCGCTCCCCGCTCTACCTCCACACCGCTGCCCGCCATACCTCCACACCGCTCCCCGCCCTACCTCCACACCGCTCCCCGCCCTACCTCCACACCGCTCCCCGCCCTACCTCCACACCGCTCCCCTCCCTACCTCGACACCGCTCCCCGCCCTACCTCCACACCGCTCCCCGCCCCACCTCCACACCTCTCCACGCCCTACCTTGCCACCGCTCCCCGCCCTACCTCCACACCGCTCCCCGCCCTACCTCCACACCGCTCCCCGCCCTACCTCCACACCGCTCCCCGCCCTACCTCCACACCGCTCCCCGCCCTACCGCCACACCGCTCCCCGCCCTACCTCCACACCGCTCCCCGCCCTCCCTCCACACCGCTCCCCCCCCTACCTCCAGACCTTTTCCCTCCCTTCATCCACAGCGCTCCCCTCCCTACCTCGACACCGCTCCCCGCCCTACCTCAACACCGCTCCCCGCCCTACCTCAAGACCTTTCCCCTACCAACATCCACAGCGCTCCCCACCCTACCTCGACACCGCTCCCCGCCCTACCTCCACACCACTCCCCGCCATACCTCCACACCGCTCCCCGCTCTACCTCCACACCGCTGCCCGCCATACCTCCACACCGCTCCCCGCCCTACCTCCACACCGCTCCCCGCCCTACCTCCACACCGCTCCCCGCCCTACCTTCACACCGCTCCCCGCCCTACCTCCACAGCGCTCCCCGCCCTACCTCCACACCGCTCCCCGCCCTACCTCCACACCGCTCCCCGCCCTACCTCCTCACCGCTCCCTGCCCTACCTCCACACCGCACCCCGCCATACCTCCACACCGCTCCCCGCCATACCTCCACACTGCTCCCCGCCCTACCTCCACACCGCTCCCCGCCCTACCTCCGCACCGCTCCCCTCCCTACCTCCACACCGCTCCCCGCCCTACCTCCACACCGCACCCCGCCATACCTCCACCTCGCTCCCCGCCCTACCTCCACACCGCTCCCCGCCCTACCTCCGCACCGCTCCCCTCCCTACCTCCACACCGCTCCCCGCCCTACCTCCACACCGCTCCCCGCCCTACCTCCACCTCGCTCCCCGCCCTACCTCCACACCGCTCCCCGCCCTACCTCCAGATCGCTCCCCGCCCTACCTCCACACCGCACCCCGCCATTCCTCCACACCGCTCCCCGCCCCACCTCCACACCGCTCACCGCCCTACCTCCACACCGCTCCCCGCCCTCCCTCCACTCCGCTCCCCGCCCTACCTCCACACCGCTACCCGCCCTACCTCCACACCGCTCCCCGCCCTACCTCCACACCGCTACCCGCCCTACCTCCACACCGCTCCCCGCCCTCCCTCCACTCCGCTACCCGCCCTACCTCCACACCGCTACCCGCCCTACCTCCACACCGCTCCCCGCCCTACCTCCACACCGCTCCCCGCCCTACCTCCACACCGCTCCCAGCCCTACCACAACACCGCTCCCCGCCCTACCTCCACACCGCTCCCCGCCCTACCTCCACACCGCTCCCCGCCCTACCTCCACACCGCTCCCCTCCCTACCTCCACACCGCTCCCCTCCCTACCTCGCCACCGCTCCCCCCCTACCTCCACACCGCTCCCCGCCCTACCTCCACACCGCTCCCTGCCCGACCTCCACTCTCCTCCCAGCCCTACCTCCACACCGCACCCCGCCATACCTCCACACTGCTCCCCGCCGTACCTCCACACCGCTCCCCGCGCTACCTCCACACCGCTCCCCGCCCTACCTCCACACCGCTCCCCGCCGTACCTCCACACCGCTCCCCGCCCTACCTCCACACGGCTCCCTGCCCTACCTCCACCTCGCTCCCCGCCCTACCTCCACACCGCTCCTCGCCCTACCTCCACACCGCCCCCCGCCCTACCTCCACACCGCTCCCCGCCCTACCTCCACACCGCTCCCCGCCCTACCTCCACTCCGCTCCCCGCCCTACCTCCAGACCGCTCCCCGCCCTACCTCCACACCGCTCCCCGCCCTACCTTCACACCGCTCCCCGCCCTACCTCCACACCGCTGCCCGCCCTACCTTCACACTGCTCCCCGCCATACATCCACAGCGCTCCCCGCCCTACCTCCACACCGCTCCCCGCCCTACCTCCACACCTCTCCCCGCCCTACCTCCACACCGCTCCCCGCCCTACCTCCACACCGCTCCCCGCCCTACCTCCTCACAGCTCCCTGCCCTACCTCCACACTGCTCCCTGCCCTACCTCCACACCGCACCCCGCCATACCTCCACACCGCTCCCCGCCCTACCTTCACACCGCTCCCCTCCCTACCTCGACACCGCTCCAATCCCTACCTCGACACCGCTCCCCGCCCTACCTCCACACCGCTCCCCGCTCTACCTCCACACCGCTCCCCGCCCTACTTTCACACCGCTCCCCTCCCTACCTCGACACCGCTCCCCTCCATACCTCCACACCGCTCCCCGCCCTACCTCCACACCGCTCCCCGCCCTACCTCCACACCGCTCCCTGCCCTACCTCCAAACTGCTCCCTGCCCTACCTCCACACCACAACCCGGCATACCTCCACACTGCTTCACGCCCTACCTCCATACCGCTCCCCGCCCTACCTCCACACTGCTCCTCGCCCTACCTCCGCACCGCTCCCCGCCCTACCTCCACACCGCTCCCCGCCCTACCTCCACTCCGCTCCCCGCCCTACCTCCACACCGCTCCCCGCCTACCTCCAGACCGCTCCCCGCCCTACCTCCACACCGCTCCCCGCCCTACCTCCACACTGCTCCCCGCCCTACCTCCACTCCACTCCCCGCCCTACCTTCACACCGCTCCCCTCCCTACCTCGACACCGCTCCCCTCCCTACCTCGACCCCGCTCCCCGCCCTACCTCCACACCGCTCCCCGCCCTAACTCCACACTGCTCCCAGCCCTACCTCAACACCGCTCCCCGCACTACCTCCACACCGCTCCCCGCCCTACCTCCACACCGCTCCCCGCCCTACCTCCACACCGCTCCCTGCCCTACCTCCACACTGCTCCCTGCCCTACCTCCACACCGCACCCCGCCATACCTCCACACTGCTCCCCGCCCTACCTCGCCACCGCTCCCTGCCCTACCTCCACACCGCTCCCCGCCCTACCTCCACACCGCTCCCTGCCCTACCTCCACACCGCTCCCCGCCCTACCTCCACACTGCTCCCCGCCCTACCTTCACACCGCTCCCCTCCCTACCTCGACACCGCTCCCCTCCCTACCTCGACACCGCTCCCCGCCCTACCTCCACACCGCTCCCCGCCCTACCGCCACACCGCTCCCCGCCCTACCTCCACACCGCTCCCCGCCCTACCTCCACACCGCTCCCCGCCCTACCTCCAGACCTTTCCCCTCCCTTCATCCACAGCGCTCCCCTCCCTACCTCGACACCGCTCCCCGCCCTACCTCAACACCGCTCCCCGCCCTACCTCAAGACCTTACCCCTACCTACATCCACAGCGCTCCCCACCCTACCTCGACACCGCTCCCCGCCCTACCTCCACACCACTCCCCGCCCTACCTCCACACCGCTCCCCGCTCTACCTCCACACCGCTGCCCGCCATACCTCCACACCGCTCCCCGCCCTACCTCCACACCGCTCCCCGCCCTACCTCCACACCGCTCCACGCCCTACCTTCACACCGCTCCCCGCCCTACCTCCACACCGCTCCCCGCCCTACCTCCACACCGCTCCCCGCCCTACCTTCACACCGCTCCCCGCCCTACCTCCACAGCGCTCCCCGCCCTACCTTCACACCGCTCCCCGCCCTACCTCCACACCGCTCCCCGCCCTACCTCCACACCGCTCCCCGCCCTACCTCCTCACCGCTCCCTGCCCTACCTCCACACTGTTCCCTGCCCTACCTCCACACCGCACCCCGCCATACCTCCACACCGCTCCCCGCCATACCTCCACACTGCTCCCCGCCCTACCTCCACACCGCTCCCCGCCCTACATCCGCACCGCTCCCCTCCCTACCTCCACACCGCTCCCCGCCCTACCTCCACACCGCACCCCGCCATACCTCCACACCGCTCCCCGCCCTACCTCCACATCGCTCCCCGCCCTACCTCCACACCGCACCCCGCCATTCCTCCACACCGCTCCCCGCCCTACCTCCACACCGCTCCCCGCCCTACCTCCACACCGCTCCCCGCCCTCCCTCCACTCCGCTCCCCGCCCTACCTCCACACCGCTACCCGCCCTACCTCCACACCGCTCCCCTCCCTACCTCCACACCGCTCCCCGCACTACCTCCACACCGCTCCCCGCCCTACCTCCACACCGCTCCCCGCCCTACCTCCACACCGCTCCCCGCCCTACCTCCACACCGCTCCCCTCCCTACCTCCACACCGCTCCCCTCCCTACCTCGCCACCGCTCGCCCCCTACCTCCACACCGCTCCCCGCCCTACCTCCACACCGCTCCCTGCCCGACCTCCACACTCCTCCCAGCCCTCCCTCCACACCGCACCCCGCCATACCTCCACACTGCTCCCCGCCGTACCTCCACACCGCTCCCCGCGCTACCTCCACACCGCTGCCCGCCCTACCTCCACACCGCTCCCCGCCGTACCTCCACACCGCTCCCCGCCCTACCTCCACACGGCTCCCCGCCCTATCTCCACCTCGCTCCCCGCCCTACCTCCACACCGCTCCTCGCCCTACCTCCACACCGCCCCCCGCCCTACCTCCACACCGCTCCCCGCCCTACCTCCACACCGCTCCCCGCCCTACCTCCACTCCGCTCCCCGCCCTACCTCCACACCGCTCCCCGCCCTACCTCCAGACCGCTCCCCGTCCTACCTCCACACCGCTCCCCACCCTACCTCCACACCGCTCCCCGCCCTACCTCCAGACCGCTCCCCGCCCTACCTCCAGACCGCACCCCGCCCTACCTCCAGACCGCTCCCCGCCCTACCTCCACACCGCTCCCCGCCCTACCTCCACACCGCTCCCCTCACTACCTCCACACCGCTCCCCGCCCTACCTCCACACCGCCCCCCGCCCAACCGCCACACCGCTCCCCGCCCTACCTCCACACCGCTCCCCGCCCTACCTCCACACCGCTCCCCGCCCTACCTCCACACCGCTCCCTGCCCTACCTCCACACCGCCACCCGCCCTACCTCCGCACCGCTCCCCGCCCTACCTCCACACCGCTCCCCGCCCTGCCTTCACACCGCTCCCCGCCCTACCTGCACACCGCTACCCGCCCTACCTCCACACCGCTCCCCGCCCTACCTCCAGACCGCTCCCCGCCCTACCTCCACACCGCTCCCCTCACTACCTCCACACCCCTCCCCGCCCTACCTCCACACCGCTCCCCGCCCTACCTCCACACTGCTCCCCGCCCTACCTTCACACCGCTCCCCTCCCTACCTCGACACCACTCCCCGCCCTACCTCCACACCGCTCCCCGCCCTACCTCCACATCGCTCCCCGCCCTACCTCCACACCGCTCCCCGCCTTACTTTCACACCGCTCCCCTCCATACCTCGACACCGCTCCCCTCCATACCTCCACACCGCTCCCCGCCCTACCTCCACACCGCTCTTCGCCCTACCTCCACACCGCTCCCTGCCCTATCTCCAAACTGCTCCCTGCCCTACCTCCACACCACACCCCGGCATACCTCCACACTGCTCCCCGCCCTACCTCCACTCCACTCCCCGCCCTACCTTCACACCGCTCCCCTCCCTACCTCGACACCGCTCCCCTCCCTACCTCGACCCCGCTCCCCGCCCTACCTCCACACCGCTCCCCGCCCTAACTCCACACCGCTCCCAGCTCTACCTCAACACCGCTCCCCGCACTACCTCCACACCGCTCCCCGCCCTACCTCCACACCGCTCCCCGCCCTACCTCCACACCGCTCCCTGCCCTACCTCCACACTGCTCCCTGCCATACCTCCACACCGCACCCCGCCATACCTCCACACTGCTGCCCGCCCGACCTCCACACCACTCCCCGCCCTACCTCAACACCGCTCCCCGCCCTACCTCCACACCGCTCCCCTCCCTACCTCGACACCGCTCCCCGCCGTACCTCCACACCGCTCCCCGCCCTACCTCCACACCGCTCCCCTCCCTACCTCGACACCGCTCCCCGCCCTACCTCCACACCGCTCCCCTCCCTACCTCGACACCGCTCCCCGCCCTACCTCCACACCGCTCCCCGCCCCACCTCCACACCTCTCCCCGCCCTACCTCGCCACCGCTCCCCGCCCTACCTCCACACCGCTCCCCGCCCTACCTCCACACCGCTCCCTGCCCTACCTCCACACCGCTCCCCTCACTACCTGCACACCGCTCCCCGCCCTACCTCCACACCGCTCCCCGCCCTACCTCCACACTGCTCCCCGCCCTACCTTCACACCGCTCCCCTCCCTACCTCGACACCGCTCCCCTCCCTACCTCGACACCGCTCCCCCGCCCTACCTCCACACCGCTCCCCGCCCTACCGCCACACCGCTCCCCGCCCTACCTCCACACCGCTCCCCGCCCTACCTCCACACCGCTCCCCGCCCTACCTCTAGACCTTTCCCCTCCCTTCATCCACAGCGCTCCCCTCCCTACCTCGACACCGCTCCCCGCCCTACCTCCACACCGCTCCCCGCCCTACCTCAAGACCTTTCCCCTACCTACATCCACAGCGCTCCCCACCCTCCCTCGACACCGCTCCCCGCCCTACCTCCACACCACTCCCCGCCCTACCTCCACACCGCTCCCCGCTCTACCTCCACACCGCTGCCCGCCATACCTCCACACCGCTCCCCGCCCTACCTCCACACCGCTCCCCGCCCTACCTCCACACCGCTCCCCGCCCTACCTTCACACCGCTCCCCGCCCTACCTCCACACCGCTGCCCGCCCTACCTTCACACCGCTCCCCGCCATACCTCCACAGCGCTCCCCGCCCTACCTCCACACCGCTCCCCGCCCTACCTTCACACCGCTCCCCGCCCTACCTCCACAGCGCTCCCCGCCCTACCTCCACACCGCTCCCCGCCCTACCTCCACACCGCTCCCCGCCCTACCTCCTCACCGCTCCGTGCCCTACCTCCACACTGCTCCCTGCCCTACCTCCACACCGCACCCCGCCATACCTCCACACCACTCCCCGCCATACCTCCACACTGCTCCCCGCCCTACCTCCACACCGCTCCCCGCCCTACCTCCGCACCGCTCCCCTCCCTACCTTCACACCGCTCCCCGCCCTACCTCCACACCGCACCCCGCCATACCTCCACACCGCTCCCCGCCCTACCTCCACCTCGCTCCCCGCCCTACCTCCACACCGCTCCCCGCCCTACCTCCACACGGCTCCCCGCCCTACCTCCACACCGCTCCTCGCCCTACCTCAACACCGCTCCCCGCCCTCGCTCCACATCGCTCCCCGCCCTACCTCCACACCGCACCCCGCCATACCTCCACACCGCTCCCCGCCCTCCCTCCACTCCGCTCCCCGCCCTACCTCCACACCGCTACCCGCCCTACCTCCACACCGCTCCCCGCCCTACCTCCACACCGCTCCCCGCCCTACCTCCACACCGCTCCCAGCCCTACCACAACACCGCTCCCCGCACTACCTCCACACCGCTCCCCGCCCTACCTCCACACCGCTCCCCGCCCTACCTCCACACCGCTCCCCGCCCTACCTCCACACCGCTCCCCGCCCTACCTCCACACCGCTCCCCTCCCTACCTCCACACCGCTCCCCTCCCTACCTCGCCACCGCTCCCCCCCACCTCCACACCGCTCCCCGCCCTACCTCCACACCGCTCCCTGCCCGACCTCCACACTCCTCCCAGCCCTACCTCCACACCGCACCCCGCCATACCTCCACACTGCTCCCCGCCGTACCTCCACACCGCTCCCCGCGCTACCTCCACACCGCTCCCCGCCCTACCTCCACACCGCTCCCCGTCGTACCTCCACACCGCTCCCCGCCCTACCTCCACACGGATCCCCGCCCTACCTCCACCTCGCTCCCCGCCCTACCTCCACACCGCTCCTCGCCCTACCTCCACACCGCCCCCCGCCCTACCTCCACTCCGCTCCCCGCCCTACCTCCACACCGCTCCCCGCCCTACCTCCAGACCGCTCCCCGTCCTACCTCCACACCGCTCCCCGCCCTACCTCCACACAGCTCCCCGCCCTACCTCCAGACCGCTCCCCGCCCTACCTCCAGACCGCACCCCGCCCTACCTCCAGACCGCTCCCCGCCCTACCTCCACACCGCTCCCCGCCCTACCTCCACACCGCTCCCCTCACTACCTCCACACCGCTCCCCGCCCTACCTCCACACCGCTCCCCGCCCAACCGCCACACCACTCCCCGCCCTACCTCCACACCGCTCCCCGCCCTACCTCCACACCGCTCCCCGCCCTACCTCCACACCGCTCCCTGACCTACCTCCACACCGCCACCCGCCCTACCTCCACACCGCTCCCCGCCCTACCTGCACACCGCTACCCCGCCCTACCTCCACACCGCTCCCCGCCCTACCACCACACTGCTCCCCGCCCTACCTCCACCCCACTCCCCGCCCTACCTTCACACCGCTCCCCTCCCTACCTCGACACCGCTAACGCCCTACCTCCACACCGCTCCCAGCCCTGCCTCCACACCGCTCCCCGCCCTACCTCCACACCGCTCCCCGCCCTACCTCCACCTCACTCCCCGCCCTACCTCCACACCGCTCCTCGCCCTACCTCCACACCGCTCCTCGCCCTACCTCCACACCGCTCCCCTCACTACCTCCACACTGCTCCCCGCCCTACCTCCACCTCGCTCCCCGCCCTACCTCCACACCGCTCCTCGCCCTACCTCCACACCGCTCCTCGCCCTACCTCCACACCGCTCCCCTCACTACCTCCTGACCGCTCCCCGCCCTACCTCCACACCGCTCCCCGCCCTACCTCCACACCGCTCCCCGCCCTACCTCCACCTCGCTCCCCGCCCTACCTCCACACCGCTCCTCGCCCTACCTCCACACCGCTCCTCGCCCTACCTCCACACCGCTCCCCTCACTACCTCCACACCGCTCCCCGCCCTATCTCCACACCTCTCCCCGCCCTACCTCAACACCGCTCCCCGCCATACCCCCACACCGCTCCCCGCCCTACCTCCACACCACTCCCCTCACTACCTCCACACCGCTCCCCGCCTTACCTCCACACCGCTCCCCGCCCTACCTCCACTCCACTCCCCGCCCTACCTCCACACTGCTCCCCGCCCTACCTCCACACCGCTCCCCTCACTACCTCCACACCACTCCCCTCACTACCTCCACACCGCTCCCCGCCCTACCTCCACACCACTCCCCTCACTACCTCCACTCCGCTCGCCGCCCTACCTCCACACCGCTCCCCGCCCTAGCTCCACACCGCTCCCCGCCCTCGCTCCACACCGCTCCCCGCCCTACCTCCACACCGCTCCCCGCCCTAGCTCCACACCGCTCCCCGCCCTCGCTCCACACCGCTCCCCGCCCTACCTCCACACCGCTCCCCGCCCTACCTCCACACCGCTCCACACCCTACCTCAAGACCGCTCCCTGCCCTACCTCCAGATGGCTCCCAGACTTACCTCCAGACCGCTCCCTGCGCTACCTACCCTACGTCCACTCCGCTCCCTGCCCTACCTCAACAGCGCTTCCCGCCCTACCTCAACACCGCTTCCCGCCCTACCTCCACACCGCTCCCCGCCCTACCTCAACACCGCTTCCCGCCCTACCTCCACACCGCACCCCGCCATACCTCCACACTGCTCCCCGCCCTACCTCCACACCGCTCCCCGCCCTACCTCCACACTGCTCCCCGCCCTTCCTCCACAATGGAATACACAATGAATGGAAAGACCCTAGGCAAGATGGAGGGTCAGAGGGATCTGGGTGTGCAAGTACACAGATCCCTGAAGGCGGCGGAACAGGTGGATAAGGTGGTAAAAAAGGCTTATGGGATACTTGCCTTCATTAGCCGAGGCATTGAATATAAGAGCAAGGAGGTTATGATGGAGCTGTATAAAACACTGGTTAGGCCACAGCTGGAATATTGTGTGCAGTTCTGGTCGCCACACTACAGGAAGGATGTGATCGCGTTAGAGAGGGTGCAGAGGAGGTTCACCAGGATGTTACCAGGGCTGGAGCGCTTCAGCTATGAAGAGAGACTGGGCAGGTTGGGTTTGTTTTCCTTGGAGCTGAGGAGGCTGAGGGGGGACATGATTGAGGTGTACAAAATTATGAGGGGCATAGATAGGATGGATGCTGAGGAGCTTTTTCCCTTAGTAGAGGGGTCGATAACTAGGGGGCATAGATTCAAGGTAAAGGGCGGGAGGTTTAGAGGGGATTTGAGAAAGAACTTTTTCACCCAGAGGGTGGTTGGAGTCTGGAACTCACTGCCTGAAAGGGTTGTGGAGGCAGAAACCCTCACAACATTTAAGAAGCATTTGGATGTGCACTTGAAATGCCATAGCATACAAGGCTACGGGCCAAATGCTGGAATATGGGATTAGATTAGACAGGGCTTGATGGCCGGCGCGGACACGATGGGCCGAAGGGCCTCTATCCGTGCTGTATTACTCTATGACTCTATGACACGGCTCCCCGCCCTACCTCCACCTCGCTTCCCGCCCTACCTCCACACCGCTCCTCGCCCTAGCTCCACACCGCTCCCCACCCTACCTCCACACCGCTCCCCGCCCTACCTCCACTCCGTTCCCCGCCCTACCTCCACACCGCTCCCCGCACTACCTCCAGACTGCTCCCCGCCCTACCTCCACACCGCTCCCCGCCCTACCTCCACACCGCTCCCCGCCCTACCTTCACACCGCTCCCCTCCCTACCTCGACACCGCTTCCCGCCCTCCGTCCAGACCGCTCCCCGCCCTACCTCCACACCGCTCCCCGCCCTACCTCCACACCACTCCCCGCCCTACCTTCACGCCGCTCCCCTCCCGACCTCGACACCGCTCCCCTCCCTCCCTCGACACCGCTGCCCGCCCTACCTCCACACCGCTCCCCGCCCTAACTCCACACCGCTCCCCGCCCTACCTCCACACCGCTCCCCGCCCTACCTCCACACCGCTCCCCGCCCTACCTCCACACCGCTCCCCGCCCTACCTCCACACCGCTCCCCGCCCTACCTCCAGACCTTTCCCCTCCCTACCTCCACACCGCTCCCCTCCCTACCTCCACACCGCTCCCCGCCCTACCTGCACAACGCTCCCTGCTCTACCTCCACACCACTGCCCGCCCTACCTCCACACCGCTCCCCGCCCTACCTCCACACCGCTCCCCGCCCTACCTCCACAGCGCCCCCCGCCCTACCTTCACACCGCTCCCCTCCCTACCTCGACAGCGCTCCCCTCCCTACCTCGCCACCGCTCAGCGCCCTACCTCCATTCCGCACCCTGCCAGACCTCCACACCGCTCCCCGCCCTACCTCCACACCGCTCCCCGCCCTACCTCCACACCGCTCCCCACCCTACCTCCACAACGCTCCCCGCCCTACCTCCAGACCGCTCCCCGCCCTACCTCCACACCGCTCCCCGCCCTACCTCCACACCGCTCCTCGCCCTACCTCCACACCGCTCCTCGCCCTACCTCCACACCGCTCCCCTCACTACCTCCACACTGCTCCCCGCCCTACCTCCACCTCGCTCCCCGCCCTACCTCCACACCGCTCCTCGCCCTACCTCCACACCGCTCCTCGCCCTAACTCCACACTGCTCCCTGCCCTACCTCCACACCGCTCCCCGCCCTATCTCCACACCTCTCCCCGCCCTACCTCAACACTGCTCCCCGCCATACCTCCACACCGCTCCCCGCTTTACCTCCACACCACTCCCCTCGCTACCTCCACACCGCTCCCCGCCCTACCTCCACACCGCTCCCCGCCCTACCTCCACAAAACTCCCCTCACTACCTCCACACCGCTCCCCGCCTTACCTCCACACCGCTCCCCGCCCTACCTCCACTCCGCTCCCCTCACTACGTCCACACCAATCCCCGCCCTACCTCCACACCGCTCCCCGCCCTACCTCCACACTGCTCCCCGCCCTACCTCCACACCGCTCCCCTCACTACCTCCACACCACTCCCCTCACTACCTCCACACCGCTCCCCGCCCTACCTCCACACCGCTCCCCGCCCTACCTCCACTCCGCTCCCTGCGCTACCTCCACACCGCTCCACTCCCTACCTGCACACCACTCCCCGCCCTTCCTCAACACCGCTTCCTGCCCTACCTCAACACCACTCCCCGCCCTACCTCCACACCGCTCCCCGCCCTACCTCCACACCGCTCCCCGCCCTACCTCAAGACCGCTCCCTGCCCTACCTCCAGATGGCTCCCAGACCTACCTCCAGACCGCTACCTGCGCGACCTACCCTACCTCCACTCCGCTCCCTGCCCTACCCCAACACCGCTTCCCGCGCTACCTCAACACCGCTTCCCGCCCTACCTCCACACCGCTCCCTGCCCTACCTCAACACCGCTTCCCGCCCTACCTCCACACCGCTCCCTGCCCTACCTCAACACCGCTCCCCGCCCTACCTCCACACCGCTCCCCGCCCTACCTCAACACCGCTTCCCGCCCTACCTCCACACCGTTCCCTGCCCTACCTCAACACCGCTCCCCGCCCTACCTCCACACCGCTCCCCGCCCTACCTCCACCTCGCTCCCTGCTCAGCCTCCACACCGCTCCTCGCCCTACCTCCACACCGCTCCCCGCCCTACCTCCACACCGCTCCCCGCCCTACATCCACACCGCTCCCCGCCGTACCTCCACACCGCTCCCCGCCCTACCTCCACACCGCTCACCGCCGTACCTCCAGACCGCTCCCCGCCCTACCGCCACACCACTCCCCTCACTACCTCCACACCGCTCCCCTCACTACCTCCACACCGCTCCCCTCACTACCTCCACACCGCTCCCCGCTCTACCTCCAGACCTTTCCCCTCCCTACCTCCACAGCGCTCCCCTCCCTAATTCGACACCGCTCCCCTCCCTACCTCGACACCGCTCCCCTCCCGGCCTCGACACCGCTCCCCGCCCTACCTCCACACCGCTCCCCGCCCTACCTTCACACCGCTGCCCTCCCTACCTCCACACCGCTCCCCGCCCTACCTCCACACCGCTCCCCGCCCTACCTCCACACCGCTCCCCGCCCTACCTCCACACCGCTCCCTGCTCAGCCTCCACACCGCTCCTCGCCCTACCTCGACACCGCTCCCCGCCCTACCTCTGCACCGCTCCCCGCCCTACCTTCACACCACTCCCCTCCCTACCTCGCCACCGCTCCCCGCCCTACCTCCACACCGCTCACCGCCCTACCTCCACACCGCTCCCCGCCCTACCTCCACACCGCTCCCCGCCCTAACCCCACACTGCTCCCCGCCATACCTCCACACGGCTCCCCGCTCTACCTCCACCTCGCTCCCCGCCCTACCTCCACACCGCTCCTCGCCCTAGCTCCACACCGCTCCCCGCCCTACCTCCACCCCGCTCCCCGCCCTACCTCCACACCGCTCCCCGCCCTACCTCCACTCCGCTCCCCGCCCTACCTCCACACCGCTCCCCGCCCTACCTCCAGACTGCTCCCCGCCCTACCTCCACACCGCTTCCCGCCCTACGTCCAGACCGCTCCCCGCCCTACCTCCACACCGCTCCCCGCCCTACCTCCACTCCGCTCCCCGCCCTACCTCCACACCGCTCCCCGCCCTACCTCCAGACTGCTCCCCTCCCTACCTCGACACCGCTCCCCGCCCTACCTCCACACCGCTCCCCGCCCTACCTCCACAACGCTTCCCGCCCTACGTCCAGACCGCTCCCCTCCCTACCTCGACACCGCTCCCCTCCCTACCTCGACACTGCTCCCCGCCCTACCTCTACACCACTCCCCGCCCTACCTCCACACCGCTCCCCGCCCTACCTCCAGACCTTTCCCCTCCCTACCTCCACAGCGCTCCCCGCCCTACCTCCACACCGCTCCCCGCCCTACCTCCAGACCTTTCCCCTCCCTACCTCCACAGCGCTCCCCTCCCTACCTCGACACCGCTCCCCGCCCTACCTCCACACCGCTCCCCGCCCTACCTCCACACCGCTCCCCGCCCTACCTCCACACCGCTCCCCGCCCTACCTCCACACCGCTCCCCTCCCTACCTCACCACCGCTCCCCGCCCTACCTCCACACCGCTCACCGCCCTACCTCCACACCGCTCCCTGCCCTACCTCCACACCGCACCCCGCCCTACCTCCACACCACTCCCCGCCCTACCTCCACACCGCTCCCCGCCCTAACCCCACACCGCTCCCCGCCATACCTCCACACGGCTCCCCGCTCTACCTCCACCTCGCTCCCCGCCCTACCTCCACACCGCTCCTCGCCCTAGCTCCACACCGCTCCCCGCCCTACCTCCACCCCGCTCCCCGCCCTACCTCCACACCGCTCCCCGCCCTACCTCCACTCCGCTCCCCGCCCTACCTCCACACCGCTCCCCGCCCTACCTCCAGACTGCTCCCCTCCCTACCTCGACACCGCTCCCCGCCCTACCTCCACACCGCTCCCCGCCCTACCTCCACACCGCTCCCCGCCCTACCTCCACACCGCTCCCCGCCCTACCTCCGCACCGCTTCCCGCCCTACGTCCAGACCGCTCCCCGCCCTACCTCCACACCGCTCCCCGCCCTACCTTCACACCGCTCCCCTCCCTACCTCGACACTGCTCCCCGCCCTACCTCCACACCGCTCCCCGCCCTACCGCCACACCGCTCCCCGCCCTACCTCCACACCGCTCCCCGCCCTACCTCCACACCGCTCCCCGCCCTACCGCCACACCGCTCCCCGCCCTACCTCCACACCGCTCCCTGCCCTACCTCCACACCGCCACCCGCCCTACCTCCACACCGCTCCCCGCCCTACCTGCACACCGCTACCCGCCCTACCTCCACACCGCTCCCCGCCCTACCTCCACACTGCTCCCCGCCCTACCTCCACACCGCTCCCCTCACTACCTCCACACCACTCCCCTCACTACCTCCACACCGCTCCCCGCCCTACCTCCACACCGCTCCCCGCCCTACCTCCACTCCGCTCCCTGCGCTACCTCCACACCGCTCCACTCCCTACCTGCACACCACTCCCCGCCCTTCCTCAACACCGCTTCCTGCACTACCTCAACACCGCTTCCCGCCCTACCTCCACACCGCTCCCCGCCCTACCTCAAGACCGCTCCCTGCCCTACCTCCAGATGGCTCCCAGACCTACCTCCAGACCGCTCCCTGCGCTACCTACCCTACCTCCACTCCGCTCCCTGCCCTACCCCAACACCGCTTCCCGCGCTACCTCAACACCGCTTCCCGCCCTACCTCCACACCGCTCCCTGCCCTACCTCAACACCGCTTCCCGCCCTACCTCCACACCGCTCCCTGCCCTACCTCAACACCGCTCCCCGCCCTACCTCCACACCGCTCCCCGCCCTACCTCAACACCGCTTCCCGCCCTACCTCAACACCGCTTCCCGCCCTACCTCCACACCGCTCCCTGCCCTACCTCAACACCGCTCCCCGCCCTACCTCCACACCGCTCCCAGCCCTACCTCCACACCGCTCCTCGCCCTACCTCCACCTCGCTCCCTGCTCAGCCTCCACACCGCTCCTCGCCCTACCTCCACTCCACTCCCCGCCCTACCTCCACAACGCTCCCCGCCCTACATCCACACCGCTCCCTGGCCTACCTCCACACCGCTCCCCGGCCTACCTCCACACCGCTCCCCTCACTACCTCCAGACCGCTCCCCGCCCTACCTCCACACCGCTCCCCGCCCTACCTCCACACCGCTCCCCGCCCTACCTCCACACCGCTCCCCGCCCTACCTCCACACCGCTCCCCGCCCTACCTCCACACCGCTCCCCGCCCTACCTCCACACCGCTCCCCGCCCGACCTCCACACCGTTCCCCTCACTACCTCCACACCGCTCCTCGCCCTGCCTCCAGACCGCTCCCCGCCCTACCTCCATACCACTCCCCTCACTACCTCCACACCGCTCCCCGGCCTACCTCCACACCGCTCCCCGCCCTACCTCCACACCACTCCCCGCTCTACCTCCACACCGCTCCCCTCATTACCTCAACACCACTCCCCGCCCAATCTCCACACCGCTCCCCGGCCTACATCCACACCGCTGCCCGGCCTACCTCCACACCACTGCCCGCCTAACCTCCACACCGCTCCCCGCCCTACCTCCACACCGCTCCCCGCCCTACCTCCACACCGCTCCCCGCCCTACCTCCACACCGCTCCCCGCCCTACCTCCACACCGCTCCCCGCCCTACCTCCACACCGCTCCCCGCCCGACCTCCACACCGTTCCCCTCACTACCTCCACACCGCTCCTCGCCCTGCCTCCAGACCGCTCCCCGCCCTACCTCCATACCACTCCCCTCACGACCTCCACACCGCTCCCCGGCCTACCTCCACACCGCTCCCCGCCCTACCTCCACACCACTCCCCGCCCTACCTCCACACCGCTCCCCTCATTACCTCAACACCGCTCCCCGCCCAATCTCCACACCGCTCCCCGGCCTACATCCACACCGCTCCCCGGCCTACCTCCACACCACTGCCCGCCTAACCTCCACACCGCTCCCCGGCCTACCTCCACACCACTCCCCGCCCAACCTCCACACCGCTCCCCGGCCTACCTCCACACCGCTCCCCTCACTACCTCCACAACGCTCCCCACCCTAGCTCCATACCGCTCCCCTCAGTACCTCCACACGGCTCCCCTCAGTACCTCCACACCACTCCACTCACTACCTCCAGACCGCTCCCCACCCTACCTCCACACCGCTCCCCGCCCTACCTCCACACCGCTACTCGCCCTACCTCCACACCGCTCCCCGCCCTACCTCCACATCGCTCCCCGCCCTACCTCCACACCGCTCCCCGCCCTACCTCCACGCCGCTTCCCTCCCTACCTCGACACCGCTCCCCGCCCTACCTCCACACCGCACCCCTCTCTACCTCCACACCGCTCCCCTCACTACCTCCACACCGCTCCCCGCCCTACCTCCACACCGCTCCCCACCCTAGCTCGAGACCACTCCACGTCCTACCTCCACACCGCTCCCCTCACTACCTCCACACCGCTCCCCTCACTACCTCCACACCGCTCCCCGCCCTACCTCCACACCGCTCCCCGCCCTACCTCCACACCGCTCCCCGCCCTACCTCCACACCACTCCCCGCCTTACCTCCACAACGCTCCCCGCCCTACCGCCACTCCACTCCCCGCCCTACCTCCACACAGCTCCCCGCCCTACCTCCACACCGCTCCCCTCACTACCTCCACACCACTCCCCTCACTACCTCCACACCGCTCCCCGCCCTACCTCCACACCACTCCCCTCACTACCTCCACACCGCTCCCCGCCCTACCTCAACACCGCTTCCCGCCCTACCTCAACACCGCTCCCCGCCCTACCTCCACACCGCTCCCCGCCCTACCTCAAGACCGCTCCCTGCCCTACCTCCAGATGGCTCCCAGACCTACCTCCAGACCGCTCCCTGCGCTACCTACCCTACCTCCACTCCGCTCCCTGCCCTCCCTCAACACCGCTTCCCGCCCTACCTCAACACCGCTTCCCGCCCTACCTCCACACCGCTCCCCGCCCTACCTCAACACCGCTCCCCTGCCCCACCCGCCACACTGCTCCCCGCCCTACCTCCAGCCCGCTCCCCGCCCTACCTCCACACCGCTCCCCGCCCTACCTCCACACCGCTCCCCGCCCTACCTCCACTCCGCTCCCCGCCCTACCTCCACACCGCTCCATGCCCTACCTCCACACCTCTCCCCGCACTACCTCCACTCCACTCCCCGCCCTACCTCCACACCGCTCCCCGCCCTACCTCCAGACCGCTCCCCGCCCTACCTCCACACCGCTCCCCGCCCTACCTCCACACCGCTCCCCGCCATACCTCCACACTGCCCCCCGCCCTCCCTCCACACCGCTCCCCACCCTACCTCCACACCACTCCCCTCATTACCTCAACACCGCTCCCCGCCCTACCTCCACACCGCTCCCCGGCCTACCTCCACACCGCTCCCCTCACTACCTCCACACCGCTCCCCGCCCTACCTCCACACCGCTCCCCGCCCTACCTCCACACCGCTCCCCGCCCTACCTCCAGACCGCTCCCCGCCCTACCTGCACACCGCTACCCGCCCTACCTCCACACCGCTCCCCGCCCTACCTCCACACCGCTCACCTCACTACCTCCACACCGCTGCCCGCCCTACCTCCACACCGTTCCCCGCCCTACCTCCACACCGCTCCCCGCCCTACCTCCACACCGCTCCTCGCCCTACCTCCAGCCCACTCCCCGCCCTACCTCCACACCGCTCGCCGCCCTACCTCCACACCGCTCCACGCCCTACCTCCACACCGCTCCTCGCCCTACCTCCAGCTCACTCCCCGCTCTACCTCCACACCGCTCCCCGCCCTACCTCCAGACCGCTCCCCGCCCTACCTCCAGACCGCTCCCCGCCCTACCTCCACACCACTGCCCGCCCTACCTCAAGACCGCTCCCCGCCCTACCTCCAGACCGCTCCCTGCGCTACCTACCCTACCTCCACACCGCTCCCCGCACTACCTCCCGCCGCTCCCCGCCCTACCTCAAGACCGCTCCTCGCCCTACCTCCACACCGCTCCCCGCCCTACCTCCACACCGCTCCCCGCCCTACCTCCACACCGCTCCCCGCCATCCCTCCACACCGCTCCCCGCCCTACCTCCACACCACTCCCCTCACTACCTCCACACCGCTCCCCGCCTTACCTCCACACCGCTCCCCACCCTACCTCCACTCCACGCCCCGCCCTACCTCCACACTGCTCCCCGCCCTACCTCCACACCGCTCCCCTCACTACCTCCACACCACTCCCCTCACTACCTCCACAACGCTCCCCGCCCTACCTCCACACCACTCCCCTCACTACCTCCACACCGCTCCCCGCCCTACCTGCAATCCGCTCGCCACCCTACCTCCACACCGCTCCCCGCCCTACCTCCACTCCGCTCCCTGCGCTACCTCCACACCGCTCCACTCCCTACCTGCACACCACTCCCCGCCCTACCTCCACACCGCTCCCCTCACTACCTCAACACCGCTTCCCGCCCTACCTCAACACCGCTCCCCGCCCTACCTCCACACCGCTCCCCGCCCTACCTCTACACCGCTCCCCGCCCTACCTCCACACCGCTCCCCGCACTACCTCCACACCGCTCCCCGCACTACCTCCACACCGCTCCCCGCCCTACCTCCACACCGCTCCCCGCCCTACCTCCACACCGCTCCCCGCCCTACCTCCACACCGCTCCCCGCACTACCTCCACACCGCTCCTTGCCCTACCTCCACACCGCTCCCCGCCCTACCTCCAGACCGCTCCCTGACCCACCGCCACGCTGCTCCCCGCCCTACCTCCACACCGCTCCCCGCCCTACCTCCACACCGCTCCCCGCCCTACCTCCAGACCGCTCCCTGACCCACCGCCACGCTGCTCCCCGCCCTACCTCCACACCGCTTCCCGCCCTACCTCCACACCGCTCCCCGCCCTACCTCCACACCGCTCCCCACCCTACCTCCACTCCGCTCCCCATCCTCCCTCCACACCGCTCCCCGCCCTACCTCCACACCGCTCCCCGCCCTACCTCCACTCCACTCCCCGCCCTACCTCCACACCGCTCCCCGCCCTACCTCCAGACCGCTCCCCGCCCTACCTGCACACCGCTCCCCGCCCTACCTCCACAGCGCTCCCCGCCCTACCTCCACACCGCTCCCCGCCCTACCTCCACACCGCCCCCCGCCCTACCTCCACACCGCTCCCCACCCTACCTCCACACCGCTCCCCGCCCTTCCTCCACACCACTCCCCGCCCTCCCTCCAGCCCGCTCCCCTCACTACCTCCACACCGCTCCCCTCATTACCTCAACACCGCTCCCCGCCCTACCTCCAGACCCCTCCCCGCCCTACCTCCACACCGCACCCCGGCCTACCTCCACACCGCTCCCCTCACTACCTCCACACCGCTCCCCGCCCTACCTCCACACCGCTCCCCGCCCTACCTCCACACCGCTCCCCGCCCCACCTCCACACCGCTCCACACCCTACCTCCACACCCCTCCCCTCACTACCTCCACACCGCTCCCCTCATTACCTCAACATCGCTCCCCGCCCAACCTCCACACCGCTCCCCGCCCTACCTCCACGCCGCTCACCGCCCTACCTCCACACCGCTCCCTGCCCCACCGCCACTCCGCTCCCCTCCCTACCTCCACACCGCTCCCCTCGCTACCTCCACACCCCTCCCCTCACTACCTCCACACCGCTCCCCTCATTACCTCAACACCGCTCCCCGCCCAACCTCCACACCGCTGTCCGGCCTACCTCCTGACCGCTCCCCGCCCTACCTCCACACCGCTCCCCTCACTACCTCCACTCCGTTCCCCGCCCTACCTCCACACCGCTCCCCGCCCTACCTCCACACTGCTCCCCGGCCTACCTCCACACCGCTCCCCTCCCTACCTCCAGACCGCTCACCGCCCTACCTCCACACCACTCCCCCCCCTACCTCCACACCGCTCCCTGCCCCACCGCCACTCCGCTCCCCTCCCTACCTCCACACCGCTCCCCGCCCTACCTCCACACCGCTCCCCTCATTACCTCAACACCGCTCCCTGCCCTACCGCCACAACGCTCCCCGCCCTACCTCCACACCGCTCCCTGCCCCACCGCCACTCCGCTCCCCTCCCTACCTCCACACCGCTCCCCTCACTACCTCCACACCTCTCCATTCACTACCTCCACACCGCTCCCCGCCCTACCTCCACACCCCTCCCCTCCCTACCTCCACACCGCTCCCCTCACTAACTCCACACCCCTCCCCTCACTACCTCCACACCGCTCCCCTCATTACCTCAACATCGCTCCCCGCCCAACCTCCACACCGCTCCCCGCCCTACCTCCACGCCGCTCACCGCCCTACCTCCACACCGCTCCCTGCCCCACCGCCACTCCGCTCCCCTCCCTACCTCCACACCGCTCCCCTCGCTACCTCCACACCCCTCCCCTCACTACCTCCACACCGCTCCCCTCATTACCTCAACACCGCTCCCCGCCCAACCTCCACACCGCTGTCCGGCCTACCTCCTGACCGCTCCCCGCCCTACCTCCACACCGCTCCCCTCACTACCTCCACTCCGTTCCCCGCCCTACCTCCACACCGCTCCCCGCCCTACCTCCACACTGCTCCCCGGCCTACCTCCACACCGCTCCCCTCCCTACCTCCAGACCGCTCCCCGCCCTACCTCCACACCGCTCCCCGCCCTACCTCCACACCACTCCCCGCCCTACCTCCACACCGCTCCCTGCCCCACCGCCACTCCGCTCCCCTCCCTACCTCCACACCGCTCCCCGCCCTACCTCCACACCGCTCCCCGCCCTACCTCCACACCGCTCCCCTCATTACCTCAACACCGCTCCCCGCCCTACCGCCACAACGCTCCCCGCCCTACCTCCACACCGCTCCCTGCCCCACAGCCACTCCGCTCCCCTCCCTACCTCCACACCGCTCCCCGCCCTACCTCCACACCGCTCCCCGCCCTACCTCCACACCGCTCCCCTCATTACCTCAACACCGCTCCCCGCCCTACCGCCACAACGCTCCCCGCCCTACCTCCACACCGCTCCCTGCCCCACCGCCACTCCGCTCCCCTCCCTACCTCCACACCGCTCCCCTCACTACCTCCACACCTCTCCATTCACTACCTCCACACCGCTCCCCGCCCTACCTCCACACCGCTCCCCTCATTACCTCAACACCGCTCCCCGCCCTACCGCCACAACGCTCCCCGCCCTACCTCCACACCGCTCCCTGCCCCACCGCCACTCTGCTCCCCTCCCTACCTCCACACCACTCCCCTCACTACCTCCACACCTCTCCATTCACTACCTCCACACCGCTCCCCGCCCTACCTCCACACCCCTCCCCTCCCTACCTCCACACCGCTCCCCTCACTACCTCCACACCCCTCCCCTCACTACCGCCACAACGCTCCCCGCCCTACCTCCACACCGCTCCCTGCCCCACCGCCACTCCGCTCCCCTCCCTACCTCCACACCGCTCCCCTCACTACCTCCACACCACTCCATTCACTACCTCCACACCGCTCCCCTCATTACCTCAACACCGCTCCCCGCCCATCCTCCACGCCGCTCCCCGGCCTACCTCCAGACTGATATACCTATCAATTCATCCAATGAAAAGCGATGAGTTAAGAAAGTAACTATAGGTTTTTATTGGCTAAATAACAGAGCCCACCCTCGTGGGTGATCGGATCCAACAAGGAGGAATACCAGCCAGTCGACCACCTTTATACCTGGGCAGGTAGGTGGAGCCATGGGCGGAGTCAGCAGTGGTCAGCCCAGGTATAACAGCGTGACAAGAGGCGACCTCGTATAGTGATACAACAGTGTGAACAGTGATAACGATATAACAGTGATAACTATAGTGTAACGATAGTGAACGATAAAAGTGGTTTACCACATTCACCCCTTGTTTAGATTTGAGTCCGGCGGGGTGAAGTGTACTACCAGTTCTGGTAAGTCAGTCTGTCCGGAGGCCTCGTAAGTCTTTCTGATCGTCGCAGCGACGGTGTTGCATTCTCCGGTGTTGATGCTGGTGTCTGCGTGGTCGGCGAAGGCTCGTGGGGTTCCGGCATGCCGTTTACCTGAGCTGGAATTGGGGGGGGGTGGTAAAGGTGGTGTCTCCGGAATGCCCGAGGGTCTCGCAAGGAGACTGTGTCCTCCCGCCCGTCCAGGTAAGCCACATAGGCGTACTGGGGGTTGGCGTGCAGGAGGTTCACCTTCTCGACCAGGGGGTCCGTTTTATGGGTCCTCACGTGCTTTCGCAGCAGGACGGGCCCCGGGGAGGTCAGCCAGGTTGGTAGTGTGGTTCCCGTAGTCGACTTCCTGGGGAAAACAAACATTCGTTCATGGTGGGTGGCGTTAATGGCATTGCAAAGTAGTGACCGGATGGAGTGCAGGGCTGCCGGGAGGACTTCCTGCCAGTGGGAGGTTGGGAGGCCCTTAGACTTTAAGGCTAAGAGGACGGCCTTCCATACCGTCGCGTTCTCTCTTTCTACCTGGCCGTTCCCTCGGGGGTTGTAGCTGGTGGTCCTGCTTGCAGCAATACCTCTCGCTAGTAGGAACTGACGGAGTTCCTCCCTCATGAAGGAGGAGCCCCGGTCACTATGTATATAGTTTGGGAACCCGAACAAGGCGAAGAGGTCGTTCAGGCATTTGGTGACCGTGGTACTGGTCATGTCTGGGCAGGGGAAGGCAAAGGGGAAACGGGAGTACTCATCAACGATGTTGAGGAAGTACACATTACGGTCAGAGGACGGGAGGGGCCCCTTAAAGTCGATGCTCAGGCGCTCGAAGGGGCGGGTGGCCTTGATCAGGCTTGCTCTGTCCGGCCTAAAGAAGTGCGGTTTGCACTCGGCACAGGTCTGGCAGTTCCTGGTCATGGTCCTGACCTCCTCGATGGAGTATGGCAGGTTGCGGGCCTTAATGAAGTGGTAAAGTCTGGTGACCCCGGGGTGGCAGAGGTCGTTGTGGAGGGTCTGAAGTCTATCACTTTGCGCGCTGGCGCATGTAATTCGTGACAGAGCATCAGGGGGATCGTTCAGCTTACCTGGCCGGTACAAGATATCATAATCATAGGTGGATAGTTCGATTCTCCACCTCAATATCTTGTCATTCTTGATTTTGCCCCTCAGCTTGTTATTAAACATAAAAGCGACCGAACGCTGGTCGGTGAGGAGGGTAAATCGTTTGCCTGCCAGGTAATGCCTCCAGCGTCGTACCGCCTCCACAATCGCTTGGGCCTCCTTCTCGACCGACGAGTGTCGGATCTCAGGGCCCTGTAGGGTCCTTGAGAAGAAGGCCACTGGTCTCCCCTCCTGGTTAAGGGTAGCGGCTAGGGCGAAGTCGGATGCATCGCTCTCCACTTGGAAGGGGATGGACTCGTCCACTGCGTGCATTGTGGCCTTGGCGATGTCTCCCTTAATGAGGGAGAAGGCTGCGCACGCTTCCTCCGTAAGGGGGAAGGATGTGGACTTCATGAGGGGTCTGGCTTTGTCTGCATAATTGGGCACCCATTGGGCATAGTAGGCGAAGAGCCCCAGGGTTCTCTTCAGAGCCTTTGGACAGTGGGGGAGGGGTAGCTCCATGAGGGGACGCATTCTTTCGGGGTCGGGGCCGATGACTCCGTTCTCTACTACACAGCCGAGGATGGCAAGGCGCGAGGTGTTAAACACACATTTCTCCTTATTGTAGGTGAGGTTCAGCCGTTGGGCCGTACGGAGGAATCTCTCCAGGTTAACGTCATGGTCCTGCCGGTCGCGGCCGCAGATGGTGACGTTATCTAGGTAGGGGAACGTGGCGTGCAGCCCGTTCTGGTCAACCATCCGGTCCATCTCCCTTTGGAAGACCGAAACCCCGTTGGTGACGCCGATGGGAACCCTAAGGAAGTGGTAGAGGCGGCCGTTCGCCTCGAAGGCTGTATACTGGCGGTCCTCAGGGCGGATAGGGAGTTGGTGATAGGCCAACTTAAGGTCGATGGTGGAGAATACCCGGTACTGCGCAATCTGATTGACCATATCAGTTATGCGGGGAAGGGGGTATGCGTCCAACTGGGTGTACCTGTTTATGGTCTGGCTGTAGTCGATGACCAGGCGGTTTTTATTGCCGGTCTTAACGACCACGACCTGGGCACGCCAGGGGCTGGTGCTCCCCTCGATGATGCCCTACTTCAGGAGACGCTGCACCTCAGAGCTAATGAAAGCTCTGTCCCCGGCGCTGTACCGCCTGCTCTTGGTCGCGACGGGTTTGCAGTCGGGGGTGAGGTTAGCGAACAGGGTAGGTGGCGGGACCTTGAGGGTGGATAGGCCGCAGGTGTTACGCGGTGGGCGGTTTAAAATCTGTTGGTTGTCGACTGTGAGTGGGGGGAGGGGTCCGCCGTATGCTAGCGTGACGCTTTGGAGGTGGGATTGGAAGTCTAGCCCTAGTAGGACGGCGGCGCATAGCTGGGGAAGGACGAGGAGTTTAAAATTTTTATACTCCGTACCCTTAACCGATAGGGTCACAACACAGTAGCCGCTGATGTCTGTGGCGTGGGATCTTGATGCCATCGAGATCCGGTTGCGCGTTGGCAGGACAGGGAGGGAGTAGTGGCTCACCGTGTCTGGGTGGATGAAACTCTCCGTGCTTCCGCTGTCGAACAGGCAGGTCGTGGCGTGGCCGTTTACTCTGATGTCCATCATTGACTTGGACAGGTGATGCGGGCGGGCTTGGTCCAGTGAGACGGAGGCTAGTGTATAGCTGAGCGAGTCGTTGTAGTCTGCGGGTGAGGCGGTAGTCGGGTCTAGAGGCACGGTGGCGGTCGAGCGTGGTGGGTAAAATGGCGTCTCCCACGAGGTTGGACAAAATGGCGGAGAAGATGGCTGCCCCCGTAACTCACATGAGGCACTGCTGGTGTCGGTTGCCTGTATCAAAGATGGCCACCCCCATGACTCACATGTGGGGATGCTGGCCTCTGTTGCCTTGAAGGAAGATGGCCGCCCCCACAGCTCGCATGAGGCACTGCTTGCCTCTGATGATCCACCTCTGCAGGCCTTAGCGAAGTGGCCTTTCTTCATACAGTTTGAGCAGGTAGAGTTCCTGGCTGGGCAGCGCGACCTCGGGTGTTTCGCCTGGCCACAGAAGAAGCAGCCGGCGGCCCGATCGCAGGGGTCCGATGTCGGAGCCGGTACCGGGGGTGGCGGTCTCGATTGGGTCCGGGACGCCGACGCTGAGGTAGGTCCCAGGGGGGGTGCTGCGGGGGGTATCGCGGTCGGGGTCGGTCCCAAGTCCCAGGGTCGCGAGTTACAGTACCTTGAGTAGGCCTCGAGGTCCCGATGGGCCACTTCTAGAGAGAGAGCGAGGGCTGCAGCTTTGTCCAGGTCGAGGTCCCTTGCTTCCAATAGTCTTTGCCGTGAGTAGTCGGACCGCAGGCCTTTCACGAAGGCATCGCGGACATTGTCTTCAGTATTTTCTGCCGCCGTTACCGCTTTAAAGTTACAGTCTCTGCCGAGTGCTTGCAGCACCCGTAAAAATTCCTCCACGGGCTCTCCTGGCTGTTGCGGGCGGGATCTTAGGAGGTGTCTGGCATACATGGAATTTACCGGGGTTTGGTACTGTCTTTTCAGCCGGTTGATGGCGTCCTCGTATGTTTTGAGGTCCCGGATGAGTGCGAATACTTTAGGGCTCACTTGGGCGTTCAGAATTCTTAGCATGGATTTCTGAGGCACGCCGGATTCTCCCAGGTAGGCTTCGAAGCAGCTCAGCCAGTGTTCAAAGTCGAGGGCTGAGTTTGCTGCCTGTGGATTTAGATCCAGGTACGGTGGTCTGAGGGCTCGCAGCCAGGCAGGCTGCTGTGGCTGTTGTAGCTGGGCGTCTGGCTGGTCGTTTGACTGTCCAGGTGTCGACATTTTAAAATTTAGCCAATAAAATTGATATACCTATCAATTCATCCAATGAAAAGCGACGAGTTAAGAAAGTAACTATAGGTTTTTATTGGCTAAATAACAGAGCCCACCCTCGTGGGTGATCGGATCCAACAAGGAGGAATACCAGCCAGTCGACCACCTTTATACCTGGGCAGGTAGGTGGAGCCATGGGCGGAGTCAGCAGTGGTCAGCCCAGGTATAACAGCGTGACAAGAGGCGACCTCGTATAGTGAAACAACAGTGTGAACAGTGATAACGATATAACAGTGATAACTATAGTGTAACGATAGTGAACGATAAAAGTGGTTTACCACACAGACCGCTCCCCGCCCTACCTCCACACCGCTCCCCACCCTACCTCCACTCCGCTCCCCGCCCTACCTCCACAACGCTCCCCACCCTACCTCCACTCCACTCCCCGCCCTACCTCCACAACGCTCCCCGCCCTACATCCACACCGCTCCCCGGCCTACCTCCACACCGCTCCCCGGCCTACCTCCACACCGCTCCCCTCACTACCTCCAGACCGCTCCCCGCCCTACCTCCACACCGCTCCCCGCCCTACCTCCACACCGCTCCCCGCCCTACCTCCACACCGCTCCCCGCCCTACCTCCACACCGCTCCCCGCCCTACCTCCACACCGCTCCCCGCCCTACCTCCACACCGCTCCCCGCCCTACCTCCACACCGCTCCCCGCCCGACCTCCACACCGTTCCCCTCACTACCTCCACACCGCTCCTCGCCCTGCCTCCAGACCGCTCCCCGCCCTACCTCCATACCACTCCCCTCACTACCTCCACACCGCTCCCCGGCCTACCTCCACACCGCTCCCCGCCCTACCTCCACACCACTCCCCGCCCTACCTCCACACCGCTCCCCTCATTACCTCAACACCGCTCCCCGCCCAATCTCCACACCGCTCCCCGGCCTACATCCACACCGCTCCCCGGCCTACCTCCACACCACTGCCCGCCTAACCTCCACACCGCTCCCCGCCCTACCTCCACACCGCTCCCCGCCCTACCTCCACACCGCTCCCCGCCCTACCTCCACACCGCTCCCCGCCCTACCTCCACACCGCTCCCCGCCCTACCTCCACACCGCTCCCCGCCCGACCTCCACACCGTTCCCCTCACTACCTCCACACCGCTCCTCGCCCTGCCTCCAGACCGCTCCCCGCCCTACCTCCATACCACTCCCCTCACTACCTCCACACCGCTCCCCGGCCTACCTCCACACCGCTCCCCGCCCTACCTCCACACAACTCCCCGCCCTACCTCCACACCGCTCCCCTCATTACCTCAACACCGCTCCCCGCCCAATCTCCACACCGCTCCCCGGCCTACATCCACACCGCTCCCCGGCCTACCTCCACACCACTGCCCGCCTAACCTCCACACCGCTCCCCGGCCTACCTCCACACCACTCCCCGCCCAACCTCCACACCGCTCCCCGGCCTACCTCCAGACCGCTCCCCACCCTACCTCCACACCGCTCCCCGCCCTACCTCCACACCGCTACTCGCCCTACCTCCACACCGCTCCCCGCCCTACCTCCACATCGCTCCCCGCCCTACCTCCACACCGCTCCCCGCCCTACCTCCACGCCGCTTCCCTCCCTACCTCGACACCGCTCCCCGCCCTACCTCCACACCGCACCCCTCTCTACCTCCACACCGCTCCCCTCACTACCTCCACACCGCTCCCCGCCCTACCTCCACACCGCTCCCCACCCTAGATCGAGACCACTCCACGTCCTACCTCCACACCGCTCCCCTCACTACCTCCACACCGCTCCCCTCACTACCTCCACATCACTCCCCGCCCTACCTCCACACCGCTCCCCGCCCTACCTCCACACCGCTCCCCGCCCTACCTCCACACCGCTCCCCGCCCTACCTCCACACCGCTCCCCTCACTACCTCCAGACCGCTCCCCGCCCTACCTCCACACCGCTCCCCGGCCTACCTCCACATCGCTCCCCACCCTAACTCCACACCGCTCCCCTCACTACCTCCACACCCTCCCCGCCCTACCTCCACACCACTCCCCGCCCTACCTCCACACCGCTCCCCGCCCTACCTCCACACCACTCCCCGCCCTACCTCCACACCGCTCCCCACCCTACCTCCACACCGCTCCCAACCCTACCTCCACACCGCTCCCCTCATTACCTCAACATCGCTCCCCGCCCAACCTCCACACCGCTCCCCGGCCTACCTCCAGACCGCTCCCCGCCCTACCTCCACACCGCTCCCCGCCCTACCTCCACACCGCTCCCCGCCCTACCTCCACACCGCTCCCCGCCCTACCTCCACACCGCTCCCCGCCCTACCTCCACACCGCTCCCCTCACTACCTCCAGACCGCTCCCCGCCCTACCTCCACACCGCTCCCCGCCCTACCTCCACACCGCTCCCCGCCCTACCTCCACACCGCTCCCCGCCCTACCTCCACACCGCTCCCCGCCCTACCTCCACACCGCTCCCCGCCCTACCTCCACACCGCTCCCCGCCCTACCTCCACACCGCTCCCCGCCCGACCTCCACACCGTTCCCCTCACTACCTCCACACCGCTCCTCGCCCTGCCTCCAGACCGCTCCCCGCCCTACCTCCATACCACTCCCCTCACTACCTCCACACCGCTCCCCGGCCTACCTCCACACCGCTCCCCGCCCTACCTCCACACAACTCCCCGCCCTACCTCCACACCGCTCCCCTCATTACCTCAACACCTCTCCCCGCCCAATCTCCACACCGCTCCCCGGCCTACATCCACACCGCTCCCCGGCCTACCTCCACACCACTGCCCGCCTAACCTCCACACCGCTCCCCGGCCTACCTCCACACCACTCCCCGCCCAACCTCCACACCGCTCCCCGGCCTACCTCCAGACCGCTCCCCACCCTACCTCCACACCGCTCCCCGCCCTACCTCCACACCGCTACTCGCCCTACCTCCACACCGCTCCCCGCCCTACCTCCACATCGCTCCCCGCCCTACCTCCACACCGCTCCCCGCCCTACCTCCACGCCGCTTCCCTCCCTACCTCGACACCGCTCCCCGCCCTACCTCCACACCGCACCCCTCTCTACCTCCACACCGCTCCCCTCACTACCTCCACACCGCTCCCCGCCCTACCTCCACACCGCTCCCCACCCTAGATCGAGACCACTCCACGTCCTACCTCCACACCGCTCCCCTCACTACCTCCACACCGCTCCCCTCACTACCTCCACATCACTCCCCGCCCTACCTCCACACCGCTCCCCGCCCTACCTCCACACCGCTCCCCGCCCTACCTCCACACCGCTCCCCGCCCTACCTCCACACCGCTCCCCTCACTACCTCCAGACCGCTCCCCGCCCTACCTCGACACCGCTCCCCGGCCTACCTCCACATCGCTCCCCACCCTAACTCCACTCCGCACCCCGCCCTACCTCCACACCGCACCCCGCCCTACCTCCAGACCGCTCCCCGCCCTACCTCCACACCGCACCCCGGCCTACCTCCACACCGCTCCCCTCACTACCTCCACACCCTCCCCGCCCTACCTCCACACCACTCCCCGCCCTACCTCCACACCGCTCCCCGCCCTACCTCCACACCACTCCCCGCCCTACCTCCACACCGCTCCCCACCCTACCTCCACACCGCTCCCAACCCTACCTCCACACCGCTCCCCTCATTACCTCAACATCGCTCCCCGCCCAACCTCCACACCGCTCCCCGGCCTACCTCCAGACCGCTCCCCGCCCTACCTCCACACCGCTCCCCGCCCTACCTCCACACCGCTCCCCGCCCTACCTCCACACCGCTCCCCTCACTACCTCCACTCCGCTCCCCGCCCTACCTCCACACCGCTCCCCGCCCTACCTCCACACCGCTCCCCGCCCTACCTCCACACCGCTCCCCGGCCTACCTCCACTCCGCTCCCCTCCCTACCTCCACACCGCTCCCTACCCTACCTCCAGACCGCTCCCCGGCCTACCTCCAGACCGCTCCCCACCCTGCCTCCACTCCGCTCCCCGCACTACCTCCACACCGCTCCCCGCCCTACCTCCACACCGCTCCCCGCCCTACCTCCACACCGCTCCCCGCCCTACCTCCACACCGCTCCCCTCACTACCTCCACACCGCTCCTCGCCCTGCCTCCAGACCGCTCCCCGGCCTACCTCCACACCACTCCCCGCCCTACCTCCACACCGCTCCCCTCATTACCTCAACACCGCTCCCCGCCCAACCTCCACACCGCTCCCCGGCCTACCTCCACACCGCTCCCCGGCCTACCTCCAGACCGCTCCCCGGCCTACCTCCACACCGCTCCCCGGCCTACCTCCACACCACTCCCCGCCCAACCTCCACACCGCTCCCCGGCCTACCTCCACACCGCTCCCCGGCCTACCTCCAGACCGCTCCCCGGCCTACCTCCAGACCGCTCCCCACCCTACCTCCACTCCGCTCCCCGCACTACCTCCACACCGCTCCCCGCCCTACCTCCACACCGCTCCCCTCACTAACTCCACACCGCTCCTCGCCCTACCTCCACACCGCTCCCCGCCCTACCTCCACACCTCTCCCCTCACTACCTCCACACCGCTCCTCGCCCAACCTCCACACCCCTCCCCGGCCTACCTCCACACCGCTCCCCGGCCTACCTCCACACCACTGCCCGCCCAACCTCCACACCGCTCCCCGGCCTACCTCCACGCCGCTCCCCGCCCTACCTCCACACCGCTCCCCTCACTACCTCCACGACGCTCCCCACCCTACCTTCATACCGCTCCCCTCAGTACCTCCACACCGCTCCCCTCACTACCTCCACACCAGTCCACTCACTACCGCCAGACCGCTCCCCACCCTACCTCCACACCGCTCCCCACCCTACCTCCACACCGCTCCCCGCCCTACCTCGACACCGCTCCCCGCACTACCTCCACACCGCTCCCCGCCCTACCTCTACACCGCTCCCCGCCCTACCTCCACACCGCTTCCCTCCCTACCTCGACACCTCTCCCCGCCCTACCTCCACACCGCACCCCGCTCTACCTCCACACCGCTCCCCTCACTACCTCCACACCGCTCCCCGCCATACCTCGACACCGCTCCCCGCACTATCTCCACACCGCTCCCCGCTCTACCTCCACACCGCTCCCCGCCCTACCTCCACACCGCTCCCCGCCCAACCTCCACACCGCTCCCCGGCCTACCTCCAGACCACTCCATTCACTACCTCCACACCGCTCCCCGGCCTACCTCCACACCGCTCCCCGCCCTACCTCCACACCGCTCCCCGCCCAACCTCCACACCGCTCCCCGCCCTACCTCCACACCACTCCATTCACTACCTCCACACCGCTCCCCGCCCAACCTCCACACCGCTCCCTGGCCTACCTCCAGACCGCTCCCCGCCCTACCTCCACACCGCTCCCCTCACTACCTCCACTCCGCTCCCCGCTCTACCTCCACACCACTCCCCGCCCTACCTCCACACCGCTCCCCACCCTACCTCCACACCGCACCCCGGCCTACCTCCACACCGCTCCCCGCCCTACCTCCACACCGCTCCCCGGCCTACCTCCACTCCGCTCCCCTCCCTACCTCCACACCGCTCCCCACCCTACCTCCACACCGCTCCCCGCCCTACCTCCACACCCCTCCCCTCACTACCTCCACACCGCTCCCCTCATTACCTCAACACCGCTCCCCGCCCATCCTCCACACCGCTCCTCACCCTACCTCCACACCGCTCCCCACCCTACCTCCACTCCGCTCCCCGCCCTACCCCCACACCCCTCCCCTCACTACCTCCACACCGCTCCCCTCATTACCTCAACACCGCTCCCCGCCCATCCTCCACACCGCTCCCCGGCCTACCTCCAGACCGCTCCCCGCGCTACCTCCACACCGCTCCCCGCCCTACCTCCACATCGCTCCCCTCACTATCTCCACAACGCTCCCCACCCTACCTCCATACCGCTCCCCTCAGTACCTCCACACCACTCCACTCACTACCTCCAGTCCGCTCCCCACCCTACCTCCACACCGCTCCCCGCCCTACCTCCACACCGCTCCCCGCACTACCTCCACACCGCTCCCCGCCCTACCTCCACACCGCTTCCCTCCCTACCTCGACACCGCTCCCCGCCCTACCTCCACACCGCACCCCGCTCTTCCTCCACACCGCTCCCCTCACTACCTCCACACCGCTCCCCTCACTACCTCCACACCGTTCCCCGCCCTACTTCCACACCGCTCCCCACCCTAGCTCGAGACCACTCCACGTCCGACCTCCACACCGCTCCCCTCACTACCTCCACACCGCTCCCCTCACTACCTCCACACCGCTCCCTGCCCTACCTCCACACCGCTCCCCGCCCTACCTCCACACCGCTCCCCTCACTACCACCACACCGCTCCCCGCCCTACCTCCAGACCGCTCCCCGCCCTACCTCCACACCGCTCCCCTGACTACCTCCACACCGCTCCCCGCCCTACCTCCAAACCGCCTCCCGCCCTACCTCCACACTGCTCCCCGCCCTACCTCCACACCGCTCCCCGCCCTACCTCCACACCGCTCCCCGGCCTACCTCCACACCGCTCCCCACCCTACCTCCACACCGCACCCCGGCCTACCTCCGCACCGCTCCCCTCACTACCTCCACACCGCTCCCCGCCCTACCTGCACACCGCTCCCCGCCCTACCTCCACACTGCTCCCCGCCCTACCTCCACACCGCTCACCGCCCTACCTCCACACCGCTCCCCGCCCTACCGCCACAACGCTCCCCGCCCTACCTCCACACCGCTCCCTGCCCCACCGCCACTCCGCTCCCCTCCCTACCTCCACACCGCTCCCCGCCCTACCTCCACACCCCTCCCCTCACTACCTCCACACCGCTCCCCTCATTACCTCAACACCGCTCCCCGCCCATCCTCCACACCGCTCCCCGGCCTACCTCCAGACCGCTCCCCGCCCTACCTCCACACCGCTCCCCACCCCACCTCCACTCCACTCCCCGCCCTACCTCCACACCGCTCCCCGCCCTACCTCCACACCGCTCCCCGGCCTACCTCCACACCGCTCCCCTCACTACCTCCAGACCGCTCCCCGCCCTACCTCCACACCGCTCCCCGCCCTACCTCCACACCGCTCCCCGCCCTACCTCCACACCGCTCCCCGCCCTACCTCCAGACCGCTCCCTGCCCTACCTCCACACCGCTCCCCGCTCTACCTCCACACCGCTCCCCGCCCTACCTCCACACCGCTCCCCGCCCTACCTCCACACCGCTCCCCGCCCTACCTCCACACCGCTCCCCGCACTACCTCCACTCCACTCCCCGCCCTGCCTCCACACCGCTCCCCGCCCTACCTCCACACCGCTCCCCGCCCTACCTCCACACCGCTCCCCTCACTACCTCCACACCGCTCCTCGCACTGCCTCCAGACCGTTCCCCGCCCTACCTCCACACCACTCCCCTCACTACCTCCACACCGCTCCCCTCACTACCTCCACACCGCTCCCCGCCCTACCTCCACACCACTCCCCGCCCTACCTCCACACCGCTCCCTGCCCCACCACCACTCCGCTCCCCTCCCTACCTCCACACCGCTCCCCATCCTACCTCCACACCGCTCCCCGCCCTATCTCCACACCCCTCCCCTCACTACCTCCACACCGCTCCCCTCATTACCTCAACACCGCTCCCCGCCCATCCTCCACACCGCTCCCCGGCCTACCCCCAGACCGCTCCCCGCCCTACCTCCACACCGCTCCCCGGCCTACCTCCACACCGCTCCCCGGCCTACCTGCACACCGCTCCCCTCACTACTTCCAGACTGCTCACCGCCCTACCTCCACACCGCTCCCCGCCCTACCTCCACACCACTCCCCGCCCTACCTCCACACCGCTCCCCGCCCTACCTCCACTCCAATCCACGCCCTACCTCCACACCGCTCCCTGCCCTACCTCCACACCGCTCCCCGCCCTACCTCCACACCGCTCCCCGCCGTACCTCCACACCGCTCCCCTCACTACCTCCACACCGCTCCTCGCCCTGCCTCCAGACCGCTCCCCGCCCTACCTCCACACCGCTCCCCGCCCTACCTCCACACCGCTCCCCTCACTACCTCCACACCGCTCCTCGCCCTGCCTCCAGACCACTCCCCTCACTACCTCCACACCGCTCCCCGGCCTACCTCCACACCGCTCCCCGGCCTACCTCCACACCTCTCCCTGGCCTACCTCCACACCACTCCCCGCCCAACATCCACACCGCTCCCCGCCCTACCTCCACACCGCCCCCCGCCCTACCTCCACACCGCTCCTAACCCTACCTCCACACCGCTCCCCGCCCTACCTCCACACCTCTCCCCGCCCTACCTCTAGCCCGCTCCCCGCCCTACCTCCACACCACTCCCCTCACTACCTCCACACCGCTCCCCGCCCTACCTCCACACCGCTCCCCGCCCTACCTCCACACCGCTCCCCTCACTACCTCCACACCGCTCCCCTCATTACCTCCACAACGCTCCCCGCCCTACCTCCACACCGCTCCCTGCCCACCGCCACTCCGCTCCCCTCCCTACCTCCACACCGCTCCCCGCCCTACCTCCACACCGCTCCCCGCCCTACCTCCACACCGCTCCCCGCCCTACCTCCATACTGCTCCCCGCCCTACCTCCACTCCGCTCCCCGCCCTACCTCCACACCGCTCCCCGCCCTACCTCCACACCGCTCCCCGCCCTACCTCCAGACCACTCCCCTCACTACCTCCACACCGCTCCCCGGCCTACCTCCACACCACTCCCCGGCCAACCTCCACACCACTCCCCGCCCTACCTCCATACCGCTCCCCGGCCTACCTCCACACCGCTCCCCAGCCTACCTCCACACCACTCCCCGCCCAACCTCCACAACGCTCCCCGGCCTACCTCCACACCACTCCACGCCCAACCTCCACGCTGCTCCCCGGCCTACCTCCACGCCGCTCCCCACCCTACCTCCACACCGCTCCCCTCACTACCTCGACAACGCTCCCCACCCTACCTCCATACCGCTCCCCTCAGTACCTCCACACCGCTCCGCTCACTACCTCCACACCACTCCACTCACTACCTCCAGACCGCTCCCCACCCTACCTCCAGACCGCTCCCCGGCCTACCTCCACACCGCTCCCCGCCCTACCTCCACACCGCTCCCCGCCCTACCTCCACACCGCTCCTCGCCCTACCTCCACACCGCTCCCCGCCCTACCTCCACACCGCTCCCCGCCCTACCTCCACACCGCACCCCGATCTACCTCCACACCGCTCCCCTCACTACCTCCACACCGCTCCCGTCACTACCTCCACACCGCTCCCCGCCCTACCTCCACACCGCTCCCCGCCCTACCTCCAGACCGCACCCCGCCCTACCTCCACACCGCTCCACGCCCTACCTCCACACCGCTCCCCGCCCTACCTCCACTCCACTCCCCGCCCTACCTCCACACCGCTCCCCGCCCTACCTCCACACCGCTCCCCGCCCTACCTCCACACCACTCCCCTCACTACCTCCACACCGCTCCCCGGCCGACCTCCACACCGCTCCCCGGCCTACCTCCACACCACTCCCCGCCCTACCTCCACACCGCTCCCCGGCCTACCTCCACACCGCTCCCCAGCCTACCTCCACACCACTCCCCGCCCAACCTCCACACCGCTCCCCGGCCTATCTCCACACCACTCCACGCCCAACCTCCACACCGCTCCCCGGCCTACCTCCACGCCGCTCCCCGCCCTAACTCCACACCGCTCCCCGCCCTACCTCCACACCGCTCCCCGCCCTACCTCCACACCGCTTCCCTCCCTACCTCGACACCGCTCCCCGCCCTACCTCCAAACCGCACCCCGCTCTTCCTCCACACCGCTCCCCTCACTACCTCCACACCGCTCCCCTCACTACCTCCACACCGTTCCCCGCCCTACCTCCACACCGCTCCCCACCCTAGCTCGAGACCACTCCACGTCCTACCTCCACACCGCTCCCCTCACTACCTCCACACCGCTCCCCTCACTACCTCCACACCGCTCCCTGCCATACCTCCACACCGCTCCCCGCCCTACCTCCACACCGCTCCCCTCACTACCTCCACACCGCTCCCCGCCCTACCTCCAGACCGCTCCCCGCCCTACCTCCACACCGCTCCCCTGACTACCTCCACACCGCTCCCCGCCATACCTCCAAACCGCCTCCCGCCCTACCTCCACACTGCTCCCCGCCCTACCTCCACACCGCTCCCCGCCCTACCTCCACACTGCTCCCCGGCCTACCTCCACACCGCTCCCCACCCTACCTCCACACCGCACCCCATCCTACCTCCGCACCGCTCCCCTCACTACCTGCACACCGCTCCCCGCCCTACCTGCACACCGCTCCCCGCCCTACCTCCACACTGCTCCCCGCCCTACCTCCACACCGCTCACCGCCCTACCTCCACACCGCTCCCCGCCCTACCGCCACAACGCTCCCCGCCCATCCTCCACACCGTCCCCGGCCTACCGCCAGACCGCTCCCCGCCCTACCTCCACACCGCTCCCCACCCTACCTCCACTCCGCTCCCCGCCCTACCTCCACACCGCTCCCCGCCCTACCTCCACACCGCTCCCCGGCCTACCTCCACACCGCTCCCCTCACTACCTCCAGACCGCTCCCCGCCCTACCTCCACACCGCTCCCCCGCCCTACCTCCACACCGCTCCCCGCCCTACCTCCACACCGCTCCCCGCCCTACCTCCAGACCGCTCCCCGCCCTACCTCCACACCGCTCCCCGCTCTACCTCCACACCGCTCCCCGCCCTACCTCCACACCGCTCCCCGCCCTACCTCCACACCGCTCCCCGCCCTACCTCCACACCGCTCCCCGCCCTACCTCCAGACCACTCCCCTCACTACCTCCACACCGCTCCCCGGCCTACCTCCACACCACTCCCCGGCCTACCTCCACACCACTCCCCGCCCTACCTCCACACCGCTCCCCGGCCTACCTCCACACCGCTCCCCAGCCTACCTCCACACCACTCCCCGCCCAACCTCCACAACGCTCCCCGGCCTACCTCCACACCACTCCACGCCCAACCTCCACGCCGCTCCCCGGCCTACCTCCACGCCGCTCCCCACCCTACCTCCACACCGCTCCCCTCACTACCTCGACAACGCTCCCCACCCTACCTCCATACCGCTCCCCTCAGTACCTCCACACCGCTCCGCTCACACTACCTCCACACCACTCCACTCACTACCTCCAGACCGCTCCCCACCCTACCTCCAGACCGCTCCCCGGCCTACCTCCACACCGCTCCCCGCCCTACCTCCACACCGCTCCCCGCCCTACCTCCACACCGCTCCTCGCCCTACCTCCACACCGCTCCCCGCCCTACCTCCACACCGCTCCCCGCCCTACCTCCACACCGCACCCCGATCTACCTCCACACCGCTCCCCTCACTACCTCCACACCGCTCCCGTCACTACCTCCACACCGCTCCCCGCCCTACCTCCACACCGCTCCCCGCCCTACCTCCAGACCGCTCCCCGCCCTACCTCCACACCGCTCCCCGCCCTACCTCCACACCGCTCCCCGCCCTACTTCCACTCCACTCCCCGCCCTACCTCCACACCGCTCCCCGCCCTACCTCCACACCGCTCCCCGCCCTACCTCCACACCACTCCCCTCACTACCTCCACACCGCTCCCCGGCCGACCTCCACACCGCTCCCCGGCCTACCTCCACACCACTCCCCGCCCTACCTCCACACCGCTCCCCGGCCTACCTCCACACCGCTCCCCAGCCTACCTCCACACCACTCCCCGCCCAACCCTCCACACCGCTCCCCGGCCTACCTCCACACCACTCCACGCCCAACCTCCACACCGCTCCCCGGCCTACCTCCACGCCGCTCCCCGCCCTACCTCCACACCGCTCCCCGCCCTACCTCCACACCGCTCCCCGCCCTACCTCCACACCGCTTCCCTCCCTACCTCGACACCGCTCCCCGCCCTACCTCCAAACCGCACCCCGCTCTTCCTCCACACCGCTCCCCTCACTACCTCCACACCGCTCCCCTCACTACCTCCACACCGTTCCCCGCCCTACCTCCACACCGCTCCCCACCCTAGCTCGAGACCACTCCACGTCCTACCTCCACACCGCTCCCCTCACTACCTCCACACCGCTCCCCTCACTACCTCCACACCGCTCCCTGCCATACCTCCACACCGCTCCCCGCCCTACCTCCACACCGCTCCCCTCACTACCTCCACACCGCTCCCCGCCCTACCTCCAGACCGCTCCCCGCCCTACCTCCACACCGCTCCCCTGACTACCTCCACTCCGCTCCCCGCCCTACCTCCAAACCGCCTCCCGCCCTACCTCCACACTGCTCCCCGCCCTACCTCCACACCGCTCCCCGCCCTACCTCCACACTGCTCCCCGGCCTACCTCCACACCGCTCCCCACCCTACCTCCACACCGCACCCCATCCTACCTCCGCACCGCTCCCCTCACTACCTCCACACCGCTCCCCGCCCTACCTGCACACCGCTCCCCGCCCTACCTCCACACTGCTCCCCGCCCTACCTCCACACCGCTCACCGCCCTACCTCCACACCGCTCCCCGCCCTACCGCCACAACGCTCCCCGCCCATCCTCCACACCGTCCCCAGCCTACCTCCAGACCGCTCCCCGCCCTACCTCCACACCGCTCCCCGCCCTACCTCCACACCGCTCCCCACCCTACCTCCACACCGCTCCCCGGCCTACCTCCACACCGCTCCCCGGCCTACCTCCACACCGCTCCCCTCACTACCTCCACACCGCTCCCCGCCCTACCTCCACACCACTCCCTGCCCTACCTCCACACCGCTCCCTGCCCCACCGCCACTCCGCTCCCCTCCCTACCTCCACACCGCTCCCCATCCTACCTCCACACCGCTCCCCGCCCTATCTCCAAACCCCTCCCCTCACTACCTCCACACCGCTCCCCTCATTACCTCAACACCGCTCCCCGCCCATCCTCCACACCGCTCCCCGGCCTACCTCCAGACCGCTCCCCGCCCTACCTCCACACCGCTCCCCGGCCTACCTCCACACCGCTCCCCGGCCTACCTGCACACCGCTCCCCTCACTACTTCCAGACCGCTCCCCGCCCTACCTCCACACCGCTCCCCGCCCTACCTCCACACCACTCCCCGCCTACCGCTCCCCGCCCTACCTCCACTCCAATCCCCGCCCTACCTCCACACCGCTCCCCGCCCTACCTCCACACCGCTCCCCGCCCTACCTCCACACCGCTCCCCTCACTACCTCCACACCGCTCCTCGCCCTGCCTCCAGACCGCTCCCCGCCCTACCTCCACACCGCTCCCCGCCCTACCTCCACACCGCTCCCCTCACTACCTCCACACCGCTCCTCGCCCTGCCTCCAGACCACTCCCCTCACTACCTCCACACCGCTCCCCGGCCTACCTCCACACCGCTCCCCGGCCTACCTCCACACCGCTCCCTGGCCTACCTCCACACCACTCCCCGCCCAACATCCACACCGCTCCCCGCCCTACCTCCACACCGCCCCCCGCCCTACCTCCACACCGCTCCTAACCCTACCTCCACACCGCTCCCCGCCCTACCTCCACACCTCTCCCCGCCCTACCTCTAGCCCGCTCCCCGCCCTACCTCCACACCGCTCCCCTCACTACCTCCACACCGCTCCCCGCCCTACCTCCACACCGCTCCCCGCCCTACCTCCACACCGCTCCCCTCACTACCTCCACACCGCTTCCCTCATTACCTCCACACCGCTCCCCACCCTACCTCCACTCCGCTCCCTGCCCCACCGCCACTCCGCTCCCCACCCTACCTCCACACCGCTCCCCGCCCTACCTCCACACCGCTCCCCGCCCTACCTCCACACCGCTCCCCGCCCTACCTCCACACTGCTCCCCGCCCTACCTCCACTCCGCTCCCCGCCCTACCTCCACACCGCTCCCCGCCCTACCTCCACACCGCTCCCCACCCTACCTCCACACCACTCCCCTCACTACCTCCACACCGCTCCCCGGCCTACCTCCACACCGCTCCCCGGCCTACCTCCACACCACTCCCCGCCCTACCTCCACACCGCTCCCCGGCCTACCTCCACACCGCTCCCCAGCCTACCTCCACACCACTCCCCGCCCAACCTCCACAACGCTCCCCGGCCTACCTCCACACCACTCCACGCCCAACCTCCACGCCGCTCCCCGGCCTACCTCCACGCCGCTCCCCACCCTACCTCCACACCGCTCCCCTCACTACCTCGACAACGCTCCCCACCCTACCTCCATACCGCTCCCCTCAGTACCTCCACACCGCTCCCCTCACTACCTCCACACCACTCCACTCACTACCTCCAGACCGCTCCCCACCCTACCTCCAGACCGCTCCCCGGCCTACCTCCACACCGCTCCCCGCCCTACCTCCACACCGCTCCCCGCCCTACCTCCACACCGCTCCTCGCCCTACCTCCACACCGCTCCCCGCCCTACCTCCACACCGCTCCCCGTCCTACCTCCACACCGCACCCCGATCTACCTCCACACCGCTCCCCTCACTACCTCCACACCGCTCCCGTCACTACCTCCACACCGCTCCCCGCCCTACCTCCACACCGCTCCCCGCCCTACCTCCACACCGCTCCCCTCACTACCTCCACTCCGCTCCCCGCTCTACCTCCACACCACTCCCCGCCCTACCTCCACACCGCTCCCCACCCTACCTCCACACCGCACCCCGGCCTACCTCCACACCGCTCCCCGCCCTACCTCCACACCGCTCCCCGGCCTACCTCCACTCCGCTCCCCTCCCTACCTCCACACCGCTCCCCACCCTACCTCCACACCGCTCCCCGCCCTACCTCCACACCCCTCCCCTCACTACCTCCACACCGCTCCCCTCATTACCTCAACACCGCTCCCCGCCCATCCTCCACACCGCTCCCCACCCTACCTCCACACCGCTCCCCACCCTACCTCCACTCCGCTCCCCGCCCTACCCCCACACCGCTCCCCGCCCTACCTCCACACCGCTCCCCTCACTACCTCCACACCGCTCCCCGGCCTACATCCACTCCGCTCCCTTCCCTACCTCCACACCGCTCCCCACCCTACCTCCACACCGCTCCCCGCCCTACCTCCACACCCATCCCCTCACTACCTCCACACCGCTCCCCTCATTACCTCAACACCGCTCCCCGCCCATCCTCCACACCGCTCCCCGGCCTACCTCCAGACCGCTCCCCGCGCTACCTCCACACCGCTCCCCGCCCTACCTCCACATCGCTCCCCTCACTACCTCCACAACGCTCCCCACCCTACCTCCATACCGCTCCCCTCAGTACCTCCACACCACTCCACTCACTACCTCCAGTCCGCTCCCCACCCTACCTCCACACCGCTCCCCGCCCTACCTCCACACCGCTCCCCGCACTACCTCCACACCGCTCCCCGCCCTACCTCCACACCGCTTCCCTCCCTACCTCGACACCGCTCCCCGCCCTACCTCCACACCGCACCCCGCTCTTCCTCCACACCGCTCCCCTCACTACCTCCACACCGCTCCCCTCACTACCTCCACACCGTTCCCCGCCCTACTTCCACACCGCTCCCCACCCTAGCTCGAGACCACTCCACGTCCGACCTCCACACCGCTCCCCTCACTACCTCCACACCGCTCCCCTCACTACCTCCACACCGCTCCCTGCCCTACCTCCACACCGCTCCCCGCCCTACCTCCACACCGCTCCCCTCACTACCACCACACCGCTCCCCGCCCTACCTCCAGACCGCTCCCCGCCCTACCTCCACACCGCTCCCCTGACTACCTCCACACCGCTCCCCGCCCTACCTCCAAACCGCCTCCCGCCCTACCTCCACACTGCTCCCCGCCCTACCTCCACACCGCTCCCCGCCCTACCTCCACACTGCTCCCCGCCCTACCTCCACACCGCTCACCGCCCTACCTCCACACCGCTCCCCGCCCTACCGCCACAACGCTCCCCGCCCTACCTCCACACCGCTCCCTGCCCCACCGCCACTCCGCTCCCCTCCCTACCTCCACACCGCTCCCCGCCCTACCTCCACACCCCTCCCCTCACTACCTCCACACCGCTCCCCTCATTACCTCAACACCGCTCCCCGCCCATCCTCCACAGCGCTCCCCGGCCTACCTCCAGACCGCTCCCCGCCCTACCTCCACACCGCTCCCCACCCCACCTCCACTCCACTCCCCGCCCTACCTCCACACCGCTCCCCGCCCTACCTCCACACCGCTCCCCGGCCTACCTCCACACCGCTCCCCTCACTACCTCCAGACCGCTCCCCGCCCTACCTCCACACCGCTCCCCGCCCTACCTCCACACCGCTCCCCGCCCTACCTCCACACCGCTCCCCGCCCTACCTCCAGACCGCTCCCCGCCCTACCTCCACACCGCTCCCCGCTCTACCTCCACACCGCTCCCCGCCCTACCTCCACACCGCTCCCCGCCCTACCTCCACACCGCTCCCCGCCCTACCTCCACACCGCTCCCCGCACTACCTCCACTCCACTCCCCTCACTACCTCCACACCGCTCCCCGCCCTACCTCCACACCGCTCCCCGCCCTACCTCCACACCGCTCCCCACCCTACCTCCACACCGCTCCCCGGCCTACCTCCACACCGCTCCACGGCCTACCTCCACACCGCTCCCCTCACTACCTCCACACCGCTCCCCGCCCTACCTCCACACCACTCCCCGCCCTACCTCCACACCGCTCCCTGCCCCACCACCACTCCGCTCCCCTCCCTACCTCCACACCGCTCCCCATCCTACCTCCACACCGCTCCCCGCCCTATCTCCACACCCCTCCCCTCACTACCTCCACACCGCTCCCCTCATTACCTCAACACCGCTCCCCGCCCATCCTCCACACCGCTCCCCGGCCTACCCCCAGACCGCTCCCCGCCCTACCTCCACACCGCTCCCCGGCCTACCTCCACACCGCTCCCCGGCCTACCTGCACACCGCTCCCCTCACTACTTCCAGACTGCTCACCGCCCTACCTCCACACCGCTCCCCGCCCTACCTCCACACCACTCCCCGCCCTACCTCCACACCGCTCCCCGCCCTACCTCCACTCCAATCCACGCCCTACCTCCACACCGCTCCCTGCCCTACCTCCACACCGCTCCCCGCCCTACCTCCACACCGCTCCCCGCCGTACCTCCACACCGCTCCCCTCACTACCTCCACACCGCTCCTCGCCCTGCCTCCAGACCGCTCCCCGCCCTACCTCCACACCGCTCCCCGCCCTACCTCCACACCGCTCCCCTCACTACCTCCACACCGCTCCTCGCCCTGCCTCCAGACCACTCCCCTCACTACCTCCACACCGCTCCCCGGCCTACCTCCACACCGCTCCCCGGCCTACCTCCACACCTCTCCCTGGCCTACCTCCACACCACTCCCCGCCCAACATCCACACCGCTCCCCGCCCTACCTCCACACCGCCCCCCGCCCTACCTCCACACCGCTCCTAACCCTACCTCCACACCGCTCCCCGCCCTACCTCCACACCTCTCCCCGCCCTACCTCTAGCCCGCTCCCCGCCCTACCTCCACACCACTCCCCTCACTACCTCCACACCGCTCCCCGCCCTACCTCCACACCGCTCCCCGCCCTACCTCCACACCGCTCCCCTCACTACCTCCACACCGCTCCCCTCATTACCTCCACAACGCTCCCCGCCCTACCTCCACACCGCTCCCTGCCCACCGCCACTCCGCTCCCCTCCCTACCTCCACACCGCTCCCCGCCCTACCTCCACACCGCTCCCCGCCCTACCTCCACACCGCTCCCCGCCCTACCTCCATACTGCTCCCCGCCCTACCTCCACTCCGCTCCCCGCCCTACCTCCACACCGCTCCCCGCCCTACCTCCACACCGCTCCCCGCCCTACCTCCAGACCACTCCCCTCACTACCTCCACACCGCTCCCCGGCCTACCTCCACACCACTCCCCGGCCAACCTCCACACCACTCCCCGCCCTACCTCCATACCGCTCCCCGGCCTACCTCCACACCGCTCCCCAGCCTACCTCCACACCACTCCCCGCCCAACCTCCACAACGCTCCCCGGCCTACCTCCACACCACTCCACGCCCAACCTCCACGCTGCTCCCCGGCCTACCTCCACGCCGCTCCCCACCCTACCTCCACACCGCTCCCCTCACTACCTCGACAACGCTCCCCACCCTACCTCCATACCGCTCCCCTCAGTACCTCCACACCGCTCCGCTCACTACCTCCACACCACTCCACTCACTACCTCCAGACCGCTCCCCACCCTACCTCCAGACCGCTCCCCGGCCTACCTCCACACCGCTCCCCGCCCTACCTCCACACCGCTCCCCGCCCTACCTCCACACCGCTCCTCGCCCTACCTCCACACCGCTCCCCGCCCTACCTCCACACCGCTCCCCGCCCTACCTCCACACCGCACCCCGATCTACCTCCACACCGCTCCCCTCACTACCTCCACACCGCTCCCGTCACTACCTCCACACCGCTCCCCGCCCTACCTCCACACCGCTCCCCGCCCTACCTCCAGACCGCACCCCGCCCTACCTCCACACCGCTCCACGCCCTACCTCCACACCGCTCCCCGCCCTACCTCCACTCCACTCCCCGCCCTACCTCCACACCGCTCCCCGCCCTACCTCCACACCGCTCCCCGCCCTACCTCCACACCACTCCCCTCACTACCTCCACACCGCTCCCCGGCCGACCTCCACACCGCTCCCCGGCCTACCTCCACACCACTCCCCGCCCTACCTCCACACCGCTCCCCGGCCTACCTCCACACCGCTCCCCAGCCTACCTCCACACCACTCCCCGCCCAACCTCCACACCGCTCCCCGGCCTATCTCCACACCACTCCACGCCCAACCTCCACACCGCTCCCCGGCCTACCTCCACGCCGCTCCCCGCCCTACCTCCACACCGCTCCCCGCCCTACCTCCACACCGCTCCCCGCCCTACCTCCACACCGCTTCCCTCCCTACCTCGACACCGCTCCCCGCCCTACCTCCAAACCGCACCCCGCTCTTCCTCCACACCGCTCCCCTCACTACCTCCACACCGCTCCCCTCACTACCTCCACACCGTTCCCCGCCCTACCTCCACACCGCTCCCCACCCTAGCTCGAGACCACTCCACGTCCTACCTCCACACCGCTCCCCTCACTACCTCCACACCGCTCCCCTCACTACCTCCACACCGCTCCCTGCCATACCTCCACACCGCTCCCCGCCCTACCTCCACACCGCTCCCCTCACTACCTCCACACCGCTCCCCGCCCTACCTCCAGACCGCTCCCCGCCCTACCTCCACACCGCTCCCCTGACTACCTCCACACCGCTCCCCGCCATACCTCCAAACCGCCTCCCGCCCTACCTCCACACTGCTCCCCGCCCTACCTCCACACCGCTCCCCGCCCTACCTCCACACTGCTCCCCGGCCTACCTCCACACCGCTCCCCACCCTACCTCCACACCGCACCCCATCCTACCTCCGCACCGCTCCCCTCACTACCTGCACACCGCTCCCCGCCCTACCTGCACACCGCTCCCCGCCCTACCTCCACACTGCTCCCCGCCCTACCTCCACACCGCTCACCGCCCTACCTCCACACCGCTCCCCGCCCTACCGCCACAACGCTCCCCGCCCATCCTCCACACCGTCCCCGGCCTACCGCCAGACCGCTCCCCGCCCTACCTCCACACCGCTCCCCACCCTACCTCCACTCCGCTCCCCGCCCTACCTCCACACCGCTCCCCGCCCTACCTCCACACCGCTCCCCGGCCTACCTCCACACCGCTCCCCTCACTACCTCCAGACCGCTCCCCGCCCTACCTCCACACCGCTCCCCGCCCTACCTCCACACCGCTCCCCGCCCTACCTCCACACCGCTCCCCGCCCTACCTCCAGACCGCTCCCCGCCCTACCTCCACACCGCTCCCCGCTCTACCTCCACACCGCTCCCCGCCCTACCTCCACACCGCTCCCCGCCCTACCTCCACACCGCTCCCCGCCCTACCTCCACACCGCTCCCCGCCCTACCTCCAGACCACTCCCCTCACTACCTCCACACCGCTCCCCGGCCTACCTCCACACCACTCCCCGGCCTACCTCCACACCACTCCCCGCCCTACCTCCACACCGCTCCCCGGCCTACCTCCACACCGCTCCCCAGCCTACCTCCACACCACTCCCCGCCCAACCTCCACAACGCTCCCCGGCCTACCTCCACACCACTCCACGCCCAACCTCCACGCCGCTCCCCGGCCTACCTCCACGCCGCTCCCCACCCTACCTCCACACCGCTCCCCTCACTACCTCGACAACGCTCCCCACCCTACCTCCATACCGCTCCCCTCAGTACCTCCACACCGCTCCGCTCACTACCTCCACACCACTCCACTCACTACCTCCAGACCGCTCCCCACCCTACCTCCAGACCGCTCCCCGGCCTACCTCCACACCGCTCCCCGCCCTACCTCCACACCGCTCCCCGCCCTACCTCCACACCGCTCCTCGCCCTACCTCCACACCGCTCCCCGCCCTACCTCCACACCGCTCCCCGCCCTACCTCCACACCGCTCCCCGCCCTACCTCCAGACCGCTCCCCGCCCTACCTCCACACCGCTCCCCGCCCTACCTCCACACCGCTCCCCGCCCTACTTCCACTCCACTCCCCGCCCTACCTCCACACCGCTCCCCGCCCTACCTCCACACCGCTCCCCGCCCTACCTCCACACCACTCCCCTCACTACCTCCACACCGCTCCCCGGCCGACCTCCACACCGCTCCCCGGCCTACCTCCACACCACTCCCCGCCCTACCTCCACACCGCTCCCCGGCCTACCTCCACACCGCTCCCCAGCCTACCTCCACACCACTCCCCGCCCAACCTCCACACCGCTCCCCGGCCTACCTCCACACCACTCCACGCCCAACCTCCACACCGCTCCCCGGCCTACCTCCACGCCGCTCCCCGCCCTACCTCCACACCGCTCCCCGCCCTACCTCCACACCGCTCCCCGCCCTACCTCCACACCGCTTCCCTCCCTACCTCGACACCGCTCCCCGCCCTACCTCCAAACCGCACCCCGCTCTTCCTCCACACCGCTCCCCTCACTACCTCCACACCGCTCCCCTCACTACCTCCACACCGTTCCCCGCCCTACCTCCACACCGCTCCCCACCCTAGCTCGAGACCACTCCACGTCCTACCTCCACACCGCTCCCCTCACTACCTCCACACCGCTCCCCTCACTACCTCCACACCGCTCCCTGCCATACCTCCACACCGCTCCCCGCCCTACCTCCACACCGCTCCCCTCACTACCTCCACACCGCTCCCCGCCCTACCTCCAGACCGCTCCCCGCCCTACCTCCACACCGCTCCCCTGACTACCTCCACTCCGCTCCCCGCCCTACCTCCAAACCGCCTCCCGCCCTACCTCCACACTGCTCCCCGCCCTACCTCCACACCGCTCCCCGCCCTACCTCCACACTGCTCCCCGGCCTACCTCCACACCGCTCCCCACCCTACCTCCACACCGCACCCCATCCTACCTCCGCACCGCTCCCCTCACTACCTCCACACCGCTCCCCGCCCTACCTGCACACCGCTCCCCGCCCTACCTCCACACTGCTCCCCGCCTTACCTCCACACCGCTCACCGCCCTACCTCCACACCGCTCCCCGCCCTACCGCCACAACGCTCCCCGCCCATCCTCCACACCGTCCCCAGCCTACCTCCAGACCGCTCCCCGCCCTACCTCCACACCGCTCCCCGCCCTACCTCCACACCGCTCCCCACCCTACCTCCACACCGCTCCCCGGCCTACCTCCACACCGCTCCCCGGCCTACCTCCACACCGCTCCCCTCACTACCTCCACACCGCTCCCCGCCCTACCTCCACACCACTCCCTGCCCTACCTCCACACCGCTCCCTGCCCCACCGCCACTCCGCTCCCCTCCCTACCTCCACACCGCTCCCCATCCTACCTCCACACCGCTCCCCGCCCTATCTCCAAACCCCTCCCCTCACTACCTCCACACCGCTCCCCTCATTACCTCAACACCGCTCCCCGCCCATCCTCCACACCGCTCCCCGGCCTACCTCCAGACCGCTCCCCGCCCTACCTCCACACCGCTCCCCGGCCTACCTCCACACCGCTCCCCGGCCTACCTGCACACCGCTCCCCTCACTACTTCCAGACCGCTCCCCGCCCTACCTCCACACCGCTCCCCGCCCTACCTCCACACCACTCCCCGCCTACCGCTCCCCGCCCTACCTCCACTCCAATCCCCGCCCTACCTCCACACCGCTCCCCGCCCTACCTCCACACCGCTCCCCGCCCTACCTCCACACCGCTCCCCTCACTACCTCCACACCGCTCCTCGCCCTGCCTCCAGACCGCTCCCCGCCCTACCTCCACACCGCTCCCCGCCCTACCTCCACACCGCTCCCCTCACTACCTCCACACCGCTCCTCGCCCTGCCTCCAGACCACTCCCCTCACTACCTCCACACCGCTCCCCGGCCTACCTCCACACCGCTCCCCGGCCTACCTCCACACCGCTCCCTGGCCTACCTCCACACCACTCCCCGCCCAACATCCACACCGCTCCCCGCCCTACCTCCACACCGCCCCCCGCCCTACCTCCACACCGCTCCTAACCCTACCTCCACACCGCTCCCCGCCCTACCTCCACACCTCTCCCCGCCCTACCTCTAGCCCGCTCCCCACCCTACCTCCACACCGCTCCCCTCACTACCTCCACACCGCTCCCCGCCCTACCTCCACACCGCTCCCCGCCCTACCTCCACACCGCTCCCCTCACTACCTCCACACCGCTTCCCTCATTACCTCCACACCGCTCCCCACCCTACCTCCACTCCGCTCCCTGCCCCACCGCCACTCCGCTCCCCGCCCTACCTCCACACCGCTCCCCGCCCTACCTCCACACCGCTCCCCGCCCTACCTCCACACCGCTCCCCGCCCTACCTCCACACTGCTCCCCGCCCTACCTCCACTCCGCTCCCCGCCCTACCTCCACACCGCTCCCCGCCCTACCTCCACACCGCTCCCCGCCCTACCTCCACACCACTCCCCTCACTACCTCCACACCGCTCCCCGGCCTACCTCCACACCGCTCCCCGGCCTACCTCCACACCACTCCCCGCCCTACCTCCACACCGCTCCCCGGCCTACCTCCACACCGCTCCCCAGCCTACCTCCACACCACTCCCCGCCCAACCTCCACAACGCTCCCCGGCCTACCTCCACACCACTCCACGCCCAACCTCCACGCCGCTCCCCGGCCTACCTCCACGCCGCTCCCCACCCTACCTCCACACCGCTCCCCTCACTACCTCGACAACGCTCCCCACCCTACCTCCATACCGCTCCCCTCAGTACCTCCACACCGCTCCCCTCACTACCTCCACACCACTCCACTCACTACCTCCAGACCGTTCCCCACTCTACCTCCAGACCGCTCCCCGGCCTACCTCCACACCGCTCCCCGCCCTACCTCCACACCGCTCCCCGCCCTACCTCCACACCGCTCCTCGCCCTACCTCCACACCGCTCCCCGCCCTACCTCCACACCGCTCCCCGTCCTACCTCCACACCGCACCCCGATCTACCTCCACACCGCTCCCCTCACTACCTCCACACCGCTCCCGTCACTACCTCCACACCGCTCCCCGCCCTACCTCCACACCGCTCCCCGCCCTACCTCCAGACCGCTCCCCGCCCTACCTCCACACCGCTCCCCGCCCTACCTCCACACCGCTCCCCGCCCTACCTCCACTCCTCTCCCCGCCCTACCTCCACACCGCTCCCCGCCCTACCTCCACACCGCTCCCCGCCCTACCTCCACAGCACTCCCCTCACTACCTCCACACCGCTCCCCGGCCTACCTCCACACCGCTCCCCGGCCTACCTCCACACCACTCCCCGCCCTACCTCCACACCGCTCCCCGGCCTACCTCCACACCGCTCCCCAGCCTACCTCCACACCGCTCCCCGCCCTACCTCCACACCGCTCCTCGCCCTACCTCCACACCGCTCCCCGCCCTACCTCTGGCCCACTCCCCGCCCTACCTCCACACCGCTCCCCTCACTACCTCCACACCGCTCCCCGCCCTACCTCCACACCGCTCCCCGCCCTACCTCCACACCGCTCCCCTCACTACCTCCACACCGCTCCCCTCACTATCTCCACACCGCTCCCCTCATTACCTCCACACCGCTCCCCGCCCTACCTCCACACCGCTCCCCGCTCTACCTCCACACCGCTCCCCTCACTACCTCCACACCGCTCCCCGCCCTACCTCCAGACCGCTCCCCGCCCTACCTCCACACCGCTCCCCTGACTACCTCCACACCGCTCCCCGCCCTACCTCCAAACCGCCTCCCGCCCTACCTCCACACTGCTCCCCGCCCTACCTCCACACCGCTCCCCGCCCTACCTCCACACCGCTCCCCGGCCTACCTCCACACCGCTCCCCACCCTACCTCCACACCGCACCCCGGCCTACCTCCACACCGCTCCCCTCACTACCTCCACACCGCTCCCCGCCCTACCTGCACACCGCTCCCCGCCCTACCTCCACACTGCTCCCCGCCCTACCTCCACACCGCTCACCGCCCTACCTCCACACCGCTCCCCGCCCTACCGCCACAACGCTCCCCGCCCTACCTCCACACCGCTCCCTGCCCCACCGCCACTCCGCTCCCCTCCCTACCTCCACACCGCTCCCCGCCCTACCTCCACACCCCTCCCCTCACTACCTCCACACCGCTCCCCTCATTACCTCAACACCGCTCCCCGCCCATCCTCCACACCGCTCCCCGGCCTACCTCCAGACCGCTCCCCGCCCTACCTCCAGACCGCTCCCCGCCCTACCTCCACACCGCTCCCCACCCTACCTCCACTCCGCTCCCCGCCCTACCTCCACACCGCTCCCCGCCCTACCTCCACACCGCTCCCCGGCCTACCTCCACACCGCTCCCCTCACTACCTCCAGACCGCTCCCCGCCCTACCTCCACACCGCTCCCCGCCCTACCTCCACACCGCTCCCCGCCCTACCTCCACACCGCTCCCCGCCCTACCTCCACACCGCTCCCCGCTCTACCTCCACACCGCTCCCCGCCCTACCTCCACACCGCTCCCCGCCCTACCTCCACACCGCTCCCCGCCCTACCTCCACACCGCTCCCCGCTCTACCTCCACACCGCTCCCCGCCCTACCTCCACACCGCTCCCCGCCCTACCTCCACACCGCTCCTCGCCCTACCTCCACACCGCTCCCCGCCCTACCTCCACACCGCTCCCCGTCCTACCTCCACACCGCACCCCGATCTACCTCCACACCGCTCCCCTCACTACCTCCACACCGCTCCCGTCACTACCTCCACACCGCTCCCCGCCCTACCTCCACACCGCTCCCCGCCCTACCTCCAGACCGCTCCCCGCCCTACCTCCACACCGCTCCCCGCCCTACCTCCACACCGCTCCCCCGCCCTACCTCCACTCCACTCCCCGCCCTACCTCCACACCGCTCCCCGCCCTACCTCCACACCGCTCCCCGCCCTACCTCCACACCACTCCCCTCACTACCTCCACACCGCTCCCCGGCCTACCTCCACACCGCTCCCCGGCCTACCTCCACACCACTCCCCGCCCTACCTCCACACCGCTCCCCGGCCTACCTCCACACCGCTCCCCAGCCTACCTCCACACCGCTCCCCGCCCTACCTCCACACCGCTCCTCGCCCTACCTCCACACCGCTCCCCGCCCTACCTCTGGCCCACTCCCCGCCCTACCTCCACACCGCTCCCCTCACTACCTCCACACCGCTCCCCGCCCTACCTCCACACCGCTCCCCGCCCTACCTCCACACCGCTCCCCTCACTACCTCCACACCGCTCCCCTCACTATCTCCACACCGCTCCCCTCATTACCTCCACACCGCTCCCCGCCCTACCTCCACACCGCTCCCCGCTCTACCTCCACACCGCTCCCCTCACTACCTCCACACCGCTCCCCGCCCTACCTCCAGACCGCTCCCCGCCCTACCTCCACACCGCTCCCCTGACTACCTCCACACCGCTCCCCGCCCTACCTCCAAACCGCCTCCCGCCCTACCTCCACACTGCTCCCCGCCCTACCTCCACACCGCTCCCCGCCCTACCTCCACACCGCTCCCCGGCCTACCTCCACACCGCTCCCCACCCTACCTCCACACCGCACCCCGGCCTACCTCCACACCGCTCCCCTCACTACCTCCACACCGCTCCCCGCCCTACCTGCACACCGCTCCCCGCCCTACCTCCACACTGCTCCCCGCCCTACCTCCACACCGCTCACCGCCCTACCTCCACACCGCTCCCCGCCCTACCGCCACAACGCTCCCCGCCCTACCTCCACACCGCTCCCTGCCCCACCGCCACTCCGCTCCCCTCCCTACCTCCACACCGCTCCCCGCCCTACCTCCACACCCCTCCCCTCACTACCTCCACACCGCTCCCCTCATTACCTCAACACCGCTCCCCGCCCATCCTCCACACCGCTCCCCGGCCTACCTCCAGACCGCTCCCCGCCCTACCTCCAGACCGCTCCCCGCCCTACCTCCACACCGCTCCCCACCCTACCTCCACTCCGCTCCCCGCCCTACCTCCACACCGCTCCCCGCCCTACCTCCACACCGCTCCCCGGCCTACCTCCACACCGCTCCCCTCACTACCTCCAGACCGCTCCCCGCCCTACCTCCACACCGCTCCCCGCCCTACCTCCACACCGCTCCCCGCCCTACCTCCACACCGCTCCCCGCCCTACCTCCACACCGCTCCCCGCTCTACCTCCACACCGCTCCCCCGCCCTACCTCCACACCGCTCCCCGCCCTACCTCCACACCGCTCCCCGCCCTACCTCCACACCGCTCCCCGCACTACCTCCACTCCACTCCCCGCCCTGCCTCCACACCGCTCCCCGCCCTACCTCCACACCGCTCCCCGCCCTACCTCCACACCGCTCCCCTCACTACCTCCACACCGCTCCAACCCTGCCTCCAGACCGCTCCCCGCCCTACCTCCACACCGCTCCCTGCCCCACTGCCACTCCACTCCCCTCCCTACCTCCACACCGCTCCCCATCCTACCTCCACACCGCTCCCCGCCCTATCTCCACACCCCTCCCCTCACTACCTCCACACCGCTCCCCTCATTACCTCCACTCCGCTCCCCGCCCTACCTCCACACCGCTCCCCGCCCTACCTCCACACCGCTCCCCGGCCTACCTCCACACCGCTCCCCTCACTACCTCCAGACCGCTCCCCGCCCTACCTCCACACCGCTCCCCGCCCTACCTCCACACCGCTCCCCGCCCTACCTCCACACCGCTCCCCGCCCTACCTCCAGACCGCTCCCCGCCCTACCTCCACACCGCTCCCCGCTCTACCTCCACACCGCTCCCCGCCCTACCTCCACACCGCTCCCCGCCCTACCTCCACACCGCTCCCCGCCCTACCTCCACACCGCTCCCCGCCCTACCTCCACACCGCTCCCCGCACTACCTCCACTCCACTCCCCGCCCTGCCTCCACACCGCTCCCCGCCCTACCTCCACACCGCTCCCCGCCCTACCTCCACACCGCTCCCCTCACTACCTCCACACCGCTCCTCGCACTGCCTCCAGACCGCTCCCCGCCCTACCTCCACACCACTCCCCTCACTACCTCCACACCGCTCCCCGCCCTACCTCCACCCCGCTCTCCCACCCTACCTCCACACCGCTCCCCGGCCTACCTCCACACCGCTCCCCGGCCTACCTCCACACCGCTCCCCTCACTACCTCCACACCGCTCCCCGCCCTACCTCCACACCACTCCCCGCCCTACCTCCACACCGCTCCCCTCCCTACCTCCACACCGCTCCCCATCCTACCTCCACACCGCTCCCCGCCCTATCTCCACACCCCTCCCCTCACTACCTCCACACCGCTCCCCTCATTACCTCAACACCGCTCCCCGGCCTACCTCCAGACCGCTCCCCGCCCTACCTCCACACCGCTCCCCGGCCTACATCCACACCGCTCCCCGGCCTACCTGCACACCGCTCCCCTCACTACTTCCATACCGCTCCCCGCCCTACCTCCACACCACTCCCCGCCCTACCTCCACACCACTCCCCACCCTACCTCCACACTGCTCCCCGCCCTACCTCCACTCCAATCCCCGCCCTACCTCCACACCGCTCCCCGCCCTACCTCCACACCGCTCCGCGCCCTACCTCCACACCGCTCCCCGCCGTACCTCCACACCGCTCCCCTCACTACCTCCACACCGCTCCTCGCCCTGCCTCCAGACCGCTCCCCGCCCTACCTCCACACCGCTCCCCGCCCTACCTCCACACCGCTCCCCTCACTACCTCCACACCGCTCCTCGCCCTGCCTCCAGACCACTCCCCTCACTACCTCCACACCGCTCCCCGGCCTACCTCCACACCGCTCCCCGGCCTACCTCCACACTGCTCCCTGGCCTACCTCCACACCGCTCCCCGGCCTACCTCCACACTGCTCCCTGGCCTACCTCCACACCGCCCCCCGCCCTACCTCCACACCGCTCCTAACCCTACCTCCACACCGCTCCCCGCCCTACCTCCACACCACTCCCCGCCCTACCTCTAGCCCGCTCCCCGCCCTACCTCCACACCGCTCCCCTCACTACCTCCACACCGCTCCCCGCCCTACCTCCACACCGCTCCCCGCCTACCTCCACACCGCTCCCCTCACTACCTCCACACCGCTCCCCTCATTACCTCCACACCGCTCCCCGCCCTACCTCCACACCGCTCCCTGCCCCACCGCCACTCCGCTCCCCTCCCTACCTCCACACCGCTCCCCGCCCTACCTCCACACCGCTCCCCGCCCTACCTCCACACTGCTCCCCGCCCTACCTCCACACTGCTCCCCGCCCTACCTCCACTCCGCTCCCCGCCCTACCTCCACACCGCTCCCCGCCCTACCTCCACACCGCTCCCCGGCCTACCTCCACACCGCTCCCCAGCCTACCTCCACACCACTCCCCGCCCAACCTCCACAACGCTCCCCGGCCTACCTCCACACCACTCCACGCCCAACCTCCACGCCGCTCCCCGGCCTACCTCCACGCCGCTCCCCACCCTACCTCCACACCGCTCCCCTCACTACCTCGACAACGCTCCCCACCCTACCTCCATACCGCTCCCCTCAGTACCTCCAGACCGCTCCCCTCACTACCTCCACACCACTCCACTCACTACCTCCAGACCGCTCCCCACCCTACCTCCAGACCGCTCCCCGGCCTACCTCCACACCGCTCCCCGCCCTACCTCCACACCGCTCCCCGCCCTACCTCCACACCGCTCCTCGCCCTACCTCCACACCGCTCCCCGCCCTACCTCCACACCGCTCCCCCGCCCTACCTCCACACCGCACCCCGATCTACCTCCACACCGCTCCCCTCACTACCTCCACACCGCTCCCGTCACGACCTCCACACCGCTCCCCGCCCTACCTCCACACCGCTCCCCGCCCTACCTCCAGACCGCTCCCCGCCCTACCTCCACACCGCTCCCCGCCCTACCTCCACACCGCTCCCCGCCCTACCTCCACACCGCTCCCCGCCCTACCTCCACTCCGCTCCCCGCCCTACCTCCACACCGCTCCCCGCCCTACCTCCACACCGCTCCCCGCCCTACCTCCACACCTCTCCCCTCACTACCTCCACACCGCTCCCCGGCCTACCTCCACACCGCTCCCCGGCCTACCTCCACACCACTCCCCGCCCTACCTCCACACCGCTCCCCGGCCTACCTCCACAACGCTCCCCAGCCTACCTCCACACCACTCCCCGCCCAACCTCCACACCGCTCCCCGGCCTACCTCCACACCACTCCACGCCCAACCTCCACACCGCTCCCCGGCCTACCTCCACGCCGCTCCCCGCCCTACCTCCACACCGCTCCCCTCACTACCTCGACAACGCTCCCCACCCTACCTCCATACCGCTCCCCTCAGTACCTCCACACCGCTCCCCTCACTACCTCCACACCACTCCACTCACTACCTCCAGACCGCTCCCCACCCTACCTCCAGATCGCTCCCCGGCCTACCTCCACACCGCTCCCCGCCCTACCTCCACACCGCTCCCCGCCCTACCTCCACACCGCTCCTCGCCCTACCTCCACACCGCTCCCCGCCCTACCTCTAGCCCGCTCCCCGCC
>NC_140989.1:181361940-181521184 GCF_052327205.1 Somniosus microcephalus
TAAACATATTGTGTAATGTTTCCTGCCAATGCTATGGTCTTAAGTCAAAATGCCAATTGATAAAATACCAAGTTACTGGTGGAATGGATAAATTCCATTGCATTTGTCTTTTTTTTTCCATACTAACCATCATTTTACTATTTTTTTTGCCATCACTGGAATCATTTGTCTAATGGTATCCCATATCTTGAAAACAGAAATGCTGTTTAGTGATGTGAATCACTGCTGGCTTTGTTTTTGTCCTGTTGGTTTTATACTTGACTTGGCGACATTACAAGTTTGAGGTCTGCCTTAGATATTCTTGCAAACATCATTGTGGGTCATTACTGAATGCAAGATGCTGGGAATGCTTGAAGGAAGGTGCTCACACTGCCCAATATCTAATTATACACTAGAGTACCATGGGGTTGTAACAATAGGACCCACTTGTCATCTTAACTGGATATCATATTTTGCACTTGCCCTCACTTGTACTACTCCAATTTCTCTGAAGCCGGACTAAGAAACACTTGGTGAGATGAAGCCAAATATGAATTATTAAGCTACTTTATTTTATAGACAGCAAATGCAGGTACAGAGGAACAGATGTAATCAAATCTCACCTTGATTCAACTAACTATAGAACAAGAAAAATAATGAACATATGCATTCATACAAGACTCCATTCCCAGCCCCCCACCCCAGCTACAATAAACATTGGACCCTTCACTGCCACGTGACTTTATAATTGGTCTGCATGGAAACTTGTATTATGTTTCTTGCATATAACTTGTTTTTGTGTAATTTCTGTTTTGATTCTTAGTGCCATGTTAGAAATTGTCAAATACATTTTTAAACATTTTCATAAGTTATTACTGAATATTTGTTTTATTCAAACTATATTCTCTCCACCTGCTGATCAATTTTTTTAGTTACTGACAGTAATTAGTTTAAATCTTCAATTAGATTATTTCAAATTTGAGATTTTCACAATCTCATTCTAGCTATATTGAAACTGCAGTCAGAATCATTTGATAGCTGAATTAGGTTTAGGGATTTCTGGTTATAAATGGAAAAGTAAAGTTAAAAAGTTAACCATGCACAGAGCCTATGATTGAACAAGGTAAATTTGCTAGAAAAAGAGAAAATAGAATGAGAATAAACTAGCAAGAAATATAAGAGCAGATTGTAAGAGCTTCTACAAGTATGTAAAAAGGAAGAGAGTAGCAAAAGTAAACGTTGGTCCCTTAGAGACTGAGACAGGTAAAATTATAATGGGGAATAAGGAAATGGCAGAGACCATAAAGAAATATTTTGTATCTGTCTTCACAGTAGAATACACAAAAATTATACCAAAAATAGTGAGAAACCAAGGGGCTAATGAGAGTGAGGAACTTAAAGTGATTAAGATCAATAGAGAAAAAATACTTGAGAAACTAATAGAACTAAAAGCCGACAAATCCCCTGGACCAGATGGCCTACATTCTAGGGTTCTAAAAGAGGTGGCTGCAGAGTTGGTGGTTGCATTGGTTGTGGTATTCCAAAATTCCCTAGATTCTAGAACCGTCCCAGTGGATTGGAAGGTAGTAAATGTAACCCCACTATTGAAGAAGAGGGAGAGAGAAAACGGGGAACTACAGGCCAGTTAGCCAGACATCATTCATCGGGAAAATGTTGGAATCCATCATTAAGGAAGTAGTAACAGAGCATTTAGAAAATCATAATATGATTAGGCAGAGTCAACACGGATTTATGAAAGAGAAATTGTGTTTAACAGATTTATTAGTTGTTTGAGAATGTAACTAGCAGGGTAGATAAAGGGGAACCAGTGGATGTAGTATATTTGGATTTCCAAAAGGCATTCGATAAGGTGCCACATAATGCTATGCAACATAAGGGCTTATGGGGTTGGGGGTAATATATTAACATGGATAGAAGATTGGTAAACAGACAGAAATCAGAGTAAGCTGTAACTAGTGGGGTGCTGCAAGGATCAGTGCTTGGGCCTTGGCTATTTACAATCTATATTGATGACTTAGATGAGGAGACCGAGTGTAATATATCCAAGTTTGCTGATGATGTAAAGTTAGGTGGGAAAGTAAGCTGTGAGGAGGACACAAAGAGCCTGCAAATGGATATAGACAGGTTAAGTGAGTGGGCAATAAGGAGTATAATGTGGGGAAATGTGAGGTTATTCACTTTGATAAGAAGAATAGAAAACAGAATATATTTTAAATGGTGAGAAAGTATAAATGTTGATGGTCAGAGGGATTTAAGTGTCACAGGAAACATAGAAAGTGAGCATGTAGGTACAGCAAGCAGTTTGGAAGGCAAATGGCATGTTGGCCTTTATTGCAAGGGGGTTGGAGTACAAGAGTAAGGAAGTCTTACTACAATTCTACAGGGCTTTGGTGAGACCATACCCAGAGTACTCTGCACAGTTTTGGTCTCCTTATTCGAGGAAGGTCATGCTCGTCTCAGAGGCGGTGCAATGAAGGTTTACTAGATTCATCCAATGTCCCAGACTCCTCCTTCACCATCCCTGGATATGTCCTGTCCCACCGGCAGGACAGAACCACCAGAGGTAGCGGCACAGTGGTATAGAGTTGGGAGGGAGTGGCCCTGGGAGTCCTCAACATTGACTCTGGACCCTATGAAGTCTCATGGCTTCAGGTCAAGCATGGACAAGGAAACCTCCTGCTAATTACCACCTACCGCCCTCCTTCAGCTGATGAATCCATACTCCTCCATGTTGAACACCACTCAGAAGCACTGAGGGGAGCAAGGGCACAGAATGTACTCTGGGTGGGGTACTTCAGTGTCCATCACCAAGAGTGCTCGGTAGCACCACTACTGACCGAGCTGGCCGAGTCCTGAAGAACGTGGCTGCCAGACTGGGCCTGCGGCAGGTGGTGAGAGAACCAACACGAGGGAAAAACCTACTTGACCTCGTCCTCACCAACCTACCTGTCGCAGTATTGGTAGCAATGACCACCGTCTCCACAGTCTGTGTGGAGAAAAAGTCCCGTCTTCACACTGAGGACACCCTACATCGTGTTGTGTGGCACTACCACCGTGCTAACTGAGATAGATTCAGAACAGATCTAGCAGCTCAAAACTGAGCACCCATGAGGCGCTGTGGGCCATCAGCAGCAGCAGAATTGTATTCCACCACAATCTGTAACCTCATGGCCCGGCATATCCCTCGCTCTACCATTACCATCAAGTGAGGGGACCAACCCTGGTTCAGTAAGGAGTGCACAACAGTATGCCAGGAGCAGCACCAGGCGTAACTAAAAAAAAAAAAAAAAAAAATGAGGTGCCAACCTGGGGAAGCTACACCTTAGGACTACATGCATGCCAATCAGCGGTAACATCATGCTATAGACAGAGCTATGCGATCCCACAATCAACAGATCAAATCAAAGCTCTGCAGTCCCGCCACATCCAGTCAAGAATGGTGCTGGACAATTAAACATAGAAACATAGAAGATAGGAGCAGGAGTAGGCCATTCGGCCCCTCGAGCCTGCTCCGCCATTCAATGCGATTATGGCTGATCATCCAAATTCAGTACCCTGTCCCTGCTTTCTCCCCATATCGCTTGATCCCCTTAGCCTTAAAAAAAAAAAAAATATATATCTAACTCCTTCTTGAATATATTTAATGAATTGGCCTCAACTGTCTTCTGTGGTAGAGAATTCCACAGGTTCACCACTCTCTGGGTGAAGAAATTCCTCCTCATCTCAGTCCTAAATGGCTTACCCCTTATCCTTGGACTGTGACCCCTGGTTCTGGACTCCCCCGCCATCGGGAACAGCCTTCCTGCATCTAGTCTGTCTAGTCCTGTTAGAATTTTATAAGTTTCAATGAGATCCCCTCTCATTCTTCTAAACTCTAGCTAATATAAGCCTAATCGACCCAATCTCTCTTCATACATCATTCTTGCCATCCCAGGTATCAGTCTGGTGAATCTTCGCTGCACTCCCTCCATGGCAAGAACATCCTTCCTCCGATAAGGCGACCAAAACTGCACACAATATTCAAGATGTGGTCTCATCAAGGCCCTGTACAACTGCAGCAAGACATCCTTGCTCCTGTACTCGAATCCTCTTGCTATGAAGGCCAGCATACCAGTTGCCTTCTTAACCGCCTGCTGCACCTGCATACTTACCTTCAGCGACTGGTGCACAAGGACACCCAGATCTCGTTGCACTTCCCCTTCTCCCAATCTATTGCTGTTCAGATAATAATCTGCCTTGCTGTTTTTGCCACCAAATTGGATAACCTCGCATTGATCCACATTATACTGCATCGGCCATGCATCTGCCCAATCGCCCCACCTGTCTAAATCGTACTGGAGTTTCTCTGCATCCTCCTCACAGCACACACGCCCACCCAGCTTTGTGTCCTCTGCAAACTTGGAGATATTACATCTAGTTCCCTCGTCTAGATCATTAATATATATTGTAAATAACTGGGGTCCTAGCACCGATCCCTGCGGTACCCCACTAGTCACTGCCTTCCACTCGGAAAAAGACCCGTTTATTCCAACTCTTTGCTTCCTGTCTGCCAACCAGTTTTCTATGCAAGTCAGTACCTTACCCCCTAACAACTAACGGGAGGAGGAGGCTCCATGAATATACCCATCCTCAATGATGGCGGAGCCCAGCACGCGAGTGCAAAACACAAGGCTGAAGCGTTTGCAACCATCTTCAGCTAGAAATGCCGAGTGGATGATCCATATCGGCCTCCTCCTGAGGTCCCCACCATCACAGAAGCCAGTCTTCAGCCAATTCTATTCACTCCACATGATCTCAAGAAACGGCTGAGTGCACTGGATACAGCAAAGTCTATGGGCCCCGACAACATCCCAGCTGTCGTGCTGAAGACTTGTGCTCCAGAACTAGCCGTGCCTCTAGTCAAGCTGTTCCAGTACAGCTACAATACTGGCATCTACCCGGCAATGCTCAGTTATGTCCTGTCCACAAAAAACAGGACAAATCCAATCCGGCCAATTACCACCCCACCAGTCTACACTCAATCATCAGCAAAGTGATGGAAAGTGTCGTCGACAGTGCTATCAAGCGGCACTTACTCACCAATAACCTGCTCACCGATGCTTAGTTTGGGTTCCATTAGGACCACTTGGTTCCAGACCTCATTAGAGCCTTGGTCCAAACATGGACAAAAGAGTTGAATTCCAGAGGTGAGGTGAGAGTGACTGTCATTGACATCAAGGCAGTATTTGACCAAGTGCGGCATCAAGAATCCCTAGTAAAATTGAATAATGGGAATCAGGAAGAAAACTCTCCACTGGCTGGATTGATACCTAGCACAAAGGAAGATGGTTGTGGTTGTTGGGAGTTCAATCATCTCAGCGCCAGGGCATGTTTGCAGTTGTTCCTCAGGGCAGTGTCCTCGGCCCAACCATCTTCAGCTATTTCATCAATGACCTTCCCTCCATCATAAGGTCAGAAGTGGGGATGTTAGCTGATGATTGCACAGTGTTCAGTTCCATTCGCAACTCCTCAGAAAATGAAGCCGTCCATTGTCTGCATGCAGCAAGACCTGGACAATAGTCAGGCTTGGGCTGATAAGTGGCAAGTAACTTTGGCCCCAAACATGTGCCAGGCAATGACCATCTCCCAACAAGCGAGAGTCTAGCCACCACCCCTTGACATTCAATGCATTACCATCATCATCCTGGGGGTCACCATTGACCAGAAACTTAACTGGACCAGCCACATAAATACTGTGGCAACAAGAGTGGGTCAAAGGCTGGGTATTCTGCCGCGGGTGTCTCACCTCCTAACTCCCCAAAGCCTTTCCACCATCTACAAGGCACAAGTCAGGAGTGTGATGGAATACTCTCCACTTGCCTGGATGAGTGCAGCTCCAACAACACTCAAGAAGCTCGACAGCAGCCCACTTGATTGGCACCCCCATCCACCACCTTAAACATTCACTCCCTTCACCACCGGTGTACTGTGGCTGCAGTATGTACCATCTACAAGATGCACTGCAGCAACTCACCAAGGCTTCTTCGGCGGCAGCACCTCCCAAACCCGTGACCTCTACCACCTAGAAGGACAAGGGCAGCAGGTGCATGGGAACCATCAGCTGCAAGTTCTCCTCCAAGTTGCACACCATCCTGACTAGGAAATATATCGTCGTTCCTTCATTGTTGCTGGGTCAAAATCTTGGAACTCCCTCCCTAAGAGCACTGTGGGAGCACCTTCACCACAAGGACTGCAGCGGTTCAAGAAGGCGGCTCACCACCACCTTCTCAAGGTCAATTAGGGATGGGCAATAAATGCTGGGCATGCCAGCGATGCTCACATCCCAGAACGAATAAAAAAAATTGATTCCTGGGATGAGAGGGTTGTCCTATGAGGAGAGATTGAGTAAATCGGGCCTATACTCTCTGGAGTTTAGAAGAATGGGAGGTGATCTCATTGAAACATTTAAGATTCTATGGGGAATTGACAGGGTACATGCCGAGAGGTTGTTTCCCCTGGCTGGAGAGTCTAGAACTAGGGAGCATAGTCTCACGATAAGAGGTCGGCCATTTAAGGTCGAGATGAGGAGGAATTTCTTCACTCAGAGGGTTGTGAGTCTTTGGAATTCTCTGCTCCAAAGGACTGTGGATGCTGAGTCGTTGAGCATATTCAAGACTGAGACAGATGGACTTTTGGACTCCAGGGGAATTGAGGCCTGAGAACGGAAGGAGCAGACCTGGAGGGAGTGCAGCGAGAGCGGAGCAGTCCCGAGCGGCAGGAACCTGAGACCGGAAGGAGCAGATCTGGAGGGAGCACAGTGAGAGCGGAGAAGTTAAAAGGAGCAGTCCTGAGCGGCAGGAGCCTGAGACCGGAAGGAGCGGACTTGGAGGGTGCACTGCGAGAGCGGAGCAGTTCAAAGGAGCAGCAGCAACTCAACAGAGGCAGTTTTTGAAAAAGTGACGTCCGAGTAAAAAAAGTGACGTTGGCACAAGGGAAGTTGCTGATTGGTGAGTAGCTGGTGAGTGTATTTTTTTTTTAAAGTTTATAAGTTTATTTCTGCTAAGTTAGTTAATAGCCTATGAAATAGAGGGAAAGAGATGATTGGTGAGTAGCTGGGGAGTGTTTTTTGTTAAGTTTTAAGTTTATTTCTGCTGGGTTAGTTCTTAGTCTATTAAATAAAGGCACGGTAGGTCAGCTCAATCCCACGGAGTGCACATCCTGTGCCATGTGGGAAGTCCTGGACGCTTCGTAACGCCTAGACGACCACGTGCGGGAAGTGTCGCCAGTTACAGCAACTCGAGCTCCAGGTTTCGGAGTTTGAACGGCAGATGGAGTCACTGCGGTGCAATCCGCGAGGCTGAGAGTTACGTGGATAGCACGTTTCTAGAGGTGGTTACCCTGCAGCTTAAGAGTATGCAGGCAGAGGGGGAATGGATGACTGTCCGACAGAAGAGGAGGACCAGGCAGGTAGTGCAGGAGTCCCCGGAGTAAATCGCGCTCTCCAACCAGTATTCTGTTCTGAGTACTGGTGAGGGAGATGGTTCCTCTGGGGAGTGCAGCCAGAGTCAAGTCCATGGCACCACGGGTGGCCCAGCTGCACAGGGGGAGAGGAAAAAGAGTAGAAGAGCGATAGTGGTAGGGGATTCAATGGTTAGGGGAGCAGACCAGCGTTTCTGCGGCCGTAGACGTGACTCCAGGATGGTTTGTTGCCTCCCTGGTGCCAGGGTCAAGGATGTCACTGAGCAGCTGCAGGACACTCTTGAGGGGAGAGGGTGAACAGCCAGAGGTCGTTGTCCATATCGGTACCAATGACCTAGGCAGAAAGAGGGATGAGGTCCTGCAGATAGAGTTTAGGGAGCTAGGAGAGAGATTAAAAAGCAGGGCCTCAAAGGTAATAATTTTTGGATTACTCCTGGTGCCACGTGCTAGTAAGTACAGGAATAGGAGGATAGAACAGATGAATGCGTAGCTGGAGAGCTAGTGCAGGAGGGCGGGCTTTAGATTCCTGAGACATTGGGACAGTTTCTGCGTTAGGTACAAGCCGGATGGGTTATACCTCAACAGAGCCGGAACCAATATTCTCACTGGGAGGTTTGTTAGTGCTGTTGGGGTGGGTTTAAACTAGCTTGGCAGGGGGATGGGCACCAGCATACAGGAGTAGAAAAGAGGAATAAGGTGCATAAAAGAGCAAGTGTGTTGGATAGTACTGGAGGCGGTAGTAGTACCATATTAGATAGGAGCAGACTAAGAAAGATTGCGAAAAATTAAAAAATGGGTTTAGAATGCATGTACGTAAACGCACAAAGTGTGGTGAATAAGGTTGGTGAGCTACAAGCACAATTAGCCGTGTAGCAATAACGGAAACGTGGCTTAAAAACGGTGAGGACTGGGCACTTCATATTCAAGGGTACAAGGTGTTCAGAAAAGATAGGGAAGGAAAAATAGAGAGGTGGGGTGGCAGTGCTGATTAAGGAAGACATTGTCGTGTTGGAAAGGGAGGATGTTCTTGAGGGGACAAGGACAGAATCCATTTGGTTAGAGTTGAGGAGCAAAAAGGGAATGATCACGCTATTGGGGGTATTCTACAGGCCTCCAAATAGTGAGAGGGAGGTAGAGGAGCAAATCTGCAGGGAAATCGCAGAGATATGCAAGATCTATAGAGTGGTGATATTGGGGGACTTTAATTACCCAAATATCGATTGGGATAATGCTAGGGTAAAGTGAAAGGAAGGGGGAAGAATTTCTGAAATGTGTTCAGGAGAATTTCCTTGACCAGTATGTTCTTGGCGCAACTAGGAAAGAGGCATTGCATCTTCTCAAGGGCAATTAGGGATGGGCACTAAATGCAGGCCTAGCCAGCGACGCCCACATCCCATCAATGAATAATTTTTTTTTTTTTAATTTGGTGCTGGGGAATGAGGTGGGCCAGGTCGACCAAGTGTCTGTAGGAGAACACTTGCGTAGGAGTGATCATCGTATTATAAGATTTAGATTAGCAATGGAGAGGAGCAAGGAACAATCTAGAGTGGAACTTCTAAATTGAAATAGGGCTAACTTCAATTGGATGCGAAAGGATCTAGCCAAGATAAAATTGAACCAAAGACTGACAGGAAAAACTAACGGAACAATGGGTGATCTTTAAGGAGGAGATGTTCCAAGTACAGGCTAGGTACATTCCAACAAGAGGGAAGGGTAAGTGAACCAAAGCAAGGGCTCCTTGGATGATGGAGATAGAGGAGATGATGAAACAAAAAATGAGGGTGTATGATGCATGTCAGGTGAATTCTTTAAGGGAGAACCAGACCAAATACAATAAGTTGAGAGGGGAAGGGAAGATGAAAAAAGATTGGCAAACAGAGAATATGAGCGTATAATGGCAGTTAACATAAAAGGGAACACAAAAATCTTCTACCGGCATGTAAACAGTAAGCGGGTAGTAAGAGGCGGGGTGGGCCCTATTAGAGACAAAGAAGGTGATATCTGCTTAGAGGCGCAGGGCAAGGTTAGAATACTCAATGAGTACTTTGTCTCGGTGTTTACTAAGGAGGTAGATGCTGACAAAATATCGATAGAAGTGGAAAAGGTAGAAGAAATGGAAGGGGTGAAAATTGATAGACGGGATGTACTAGAAAGGCTGGGTATGCTTAGAGTCGCCTGGTCCAGATGGCTTGCATCCCAGGTTGCTAAGGGAATTGGGGGAGGAGGTAGCGGAAGGGCTTGCCATAATTTTCCAATCTTCCCTAGATGCGGGGGAGGTGCCTGAGGATTCAAAAGTGGCAAAGGTGACACCATTGTTCAAGAAAGGGTGTAAGGACAATCCTAGTAACTACATGCCAGTCAGTTTAATATCAGTGGTGGGTAAAGTTTTAGAAACAATAATCGAGGAAAAAATTAACGGGCATTTGGAGAGGTTTAAGCTAATTAAGGAGAGCAAACACTGGTTTGTAAAAGGAAGATCGTATTTGACTAATCTAATTGAATTTTTTGATGAAGTAACAGGGAGGATTGATGAAGGGAATGCAATGGATGTTGTTTACATAGATTTTCATAAGGTGTTTGACCAAGTACCACATAGAAGGCTGGTTAACAAAATTGAGGCTGATGGAATAGGTGGGTCAGTGGCAGCTTGGATAAGGAATTGTCTTAAGGACAGAAAACAGTGTGTTGTGGTAAACGGCTGTTTTTCAGACTGGAGGATGGTAGGTAGTGGTGTTCCCCAAGGGTCAGTGCTGGGGCCACTTTTTTTTAAATATATATAAATGACCTGGATATTGGAATACAGAGTAAAATTTCTAAATTTGCCGATAACACCAAACTTGGGGGTGTGGCAAACAGTGATGATACCAATCCACTGCAGCAGGACATAGAAAGGCTAGCAGAATGGGCAGACAAGTGGCAGATGGAATTTAATAGAGAAGTGTGAGGTGATGCATTTTGGCAGAAGGAACAGGGAGAGGCAATATACACTTAATGGCACAGTTTTAAAGAGTGTGCAGGGACAGAGGGACCTGGGAATTTATGTGCATTGGTCCCTGAAGGTGGCAGGACATATTGAGCGAGTAGTTAACAAAGCATATGGGATCTTGGGCTTCATAAGTAGAGGTATTGAGTGCAAATGTAGAGAAGTTATGCTGAACCTTTATAAAGTGCTGGTTAGGCCACAACTGGAGTATTGCATATAGTTCTGGTCACCACACTTTAGGAAGGATGTGAAGGCCCTTGAGAGGGTGCAGAGGAGATTTACCAGAATGGTTCTGGGGATGGGGGATCTTAGCTACAAGGACAGGTTGGAGAAGCTGGATTTGTTTTCATTAGAGCAAAGGAGGTTGAGGAGTGATTTGATTGAGGTGTGCAAGATTATGACTGGTTTGGATAGGCTAGACGGGGAAAGGCTGTTCCCACTAGTTGATGGTACAAGGACTAGGGGACACAAATGTAAGTTTTGGGTAAGAGATACAGGGGGGATGTGAGGAAAAACTTATTTACGATGCCTTGGAATTAGCTGCTGACGGAAGTGGTTGAAGCGGAGTCACTCAGTGTTTTCAAGGGGAGACTGGATAGGTACTTGAAGGAAATAAACTTGCAGGGCTACGGGGATAGAGCGGGGGAATGGGACTGACTGGATTGCTCTGCAGAGAGTCGGCACGGACTTGATGGGTCGAATGGCCTCCTTCTGTGCTGTTATGATTTTATGGCCACGATTTTTCCTATCGATGCGGCTTGGGGGTGGGACAGCTGCCTTCCGGGTTCCAGTCCCGTCCCCAACGACATCAGACGCACAGATGTGATTTTGCATCAATTGGCCTGCGAGGTTGCCGGCCAATTAAGAGTAAGCTGGTGTCAGATGACGTCAGTTGATGACACGTCATCTGCCGATTTTTCTTAAAGGGGCCACGCACAATTTTTTTTGACTGCTGATTTTTCAGTTTTTGACAGCATTGAGATGCTGCAAACACTGAGAATCACTGTACAAAGGTGAGCCGTTGCACCCAAGCTTTCCAGTGACTCCCTCCTTAGGCTAGAACAGATGGCAGCTGCAGGTGAGGTTACAGAAGCGATCTGTCACTGGTGTGAGAGGTTCTCCCAATGAGGTGGGACTACACACACAATCCAAAACTTGTTACCTACAGAAAAATATTTATACATTAAAAATGATTTTTGCAACATTTTCTTACCTCCTGAAACTCACCAGTGTACCATTGGATCCTTCACACCATTTCTGCAGCTGTCATCAATGCAGAAACATTACAGTAGACCCACAGCACGCCACACTTACCTGGCGTGGTGTCGGGATGTCAGGAAGCCCGCAGTAGACCTGTCAAAATTGCAATAAGCCCCTTAACTGCCTGTTAACGAGCAGTTAAGTGCCTATAATCCTCTTCCCGCCGCTAGGTGTCGGGTCCATGCGCAAATCGGGGACCCGACACCTAGGAAGATTGTTTGGAGACGGCTTGATAGTGGATTTCTGACCTGTCAATCTTTGCGATTTTGCTGGATTTCCCGCCTCCAAACCCGCCCCCTGAGCGCTGGCAAAATTCCGGCCTACGATTCTATATGGAGATCGGGCGGGAAAGCGGAGTTGAGGTCGAAAATCAACCATGACCTTATTGAATGCAGGCTAATGGGGCCGTATGGCCTACTCCTGCTCCTAATTTTTATGTTCTTAAATTTAGCAATACTGATTTTAACTGTACATGAACCCCAGATCTGATTTATCAATTTACATGGAAAGTTGGTTGAAAATTTAATTGTGTATGTTTAGAGAGATTTTAGAAGGACAGAAACTGCTCTATTGTTAATCTGAGACAAGGCAAGTTGTTGATTTTTTTTTTCTTTGGGAATGTTGAACTTTTGAGATCTGTGGTTAAGGGATTGCAGTGCTGGATCAATTAGTGTATGCCTGACAAGGTGGGAAATGATCGATGATGTATTATGAACTGAAACTGAATTATATGAACTTTAAAACAGCTAAAATAAAATAAAAATGATTTTGGAAACCAAATAAAGATGCTGTTGTATTTGAAATAGTGTAAGATAAAGAAAAAATGGAAATAAGCAGCAAATCATTCTACACCTGGAAAGGGAAAAGTGTATTAGTGTAACAGGTTAGAAATAATTTGTCAGAAATACCCATTATATAAAAACATATTGGTCCTGAATTTGCGGTCAAAGGCGTACCAGAAGAATACGCCTCTGAACCGGAAAAAAAATCCAAACTTATTTGGTGTTTCTGGAGCTTCGGACTCTTCGGGTCCTGGGCCTGCAGACGTACGCATCACATCCCTTAATAGTGCACTGGAGTGTCAGCCTAGATTTTTGTGCTCAAGTCTCGAGTGGGAAATTAACCCACAACCTTCTGACGCAGAGGTGAGAGTGCTACCAAATGAGCCACAGTTGACACTATTGTTACCCGTTAAATATTTGTCTGCTAAAATTCTTAAACTAGTGAGTGAAATGACTATTTGCATTGGGCCAGAAATTCGGGTCCCCACGCGTGAGTACGCACTGGGTACTCACGCATAGGCCCAACGAAAGTGCCGGTTTCGTGCATGCACTGCGCAAGCGCGGGAAACCGGAAATTCCGTTCCCTTAAAGGAAGGGGTTCACAGGTTGAACGCGTGCGCCGGAGAGGTAGCGCGTACGCCTGGAACTTCCGGGTTTTTTTGCAGGTTTCTTCGGGCGGGTAAGTCTCCAGCAGCTATGCTTTTAAAAAGCAGTCGCAAGGCCTGCTTTTAACAAGGTAAGTGGTGAATTAAGTAAAGTTAAAACATTTTTTCCACAGGTTTATTATTTTTAAATACTTTAAAGAAAGGTAAGTTTATTTTTAGCCCCGTTAGAAACTGTAATTAATTTTTTCAAAAATTTAAATTATTGTTTAAAATAGTTATTTTATGTAATTTATAGTTATTTTAAAAATATGATTTAAAAAAAATGTATTTGAAGTTTTAGTTATGTTTTGGGGCTGAACTCTATTCATGGATTTGACAGATCTTCCTGTCAAATCTATGAATAGAGATTCCCTGCTACCATTGGCTCTCCATGGCCCACGTGATCCCAGGGGACGCTTCGAACTAACTGCGCCCCTGGGATACGCAAGCACTGCGCGCCGGCAGTTGGAGCAGGCCCAGGATCGGAATCCCACGCGGGCCCACAGCACAATGGCTGGCGCGCAAGGTAAGTGCAGGTCGGAGGCTTGCACCCGCGGGAAGCCTCCGACCCGAATTTCTGGGCCATTGTGCCCAGTTTAAATTGTCACTTGCCTATTCCATTAAGAATTGATTCTAATATTCTTTCATGTAGAGCTCAAGCTTGGAATACTATGACATTTCTCATTTGTTTTATATTCTAGTGGTGAGGGAATATGTTGAAAATTAACCCCAATCTAAGAAATTTTCCTTGCTTTAATTTTGTGATTGTAAATTACTGGCTCAAAAGAATCAATTGAATAACAGCCTTGTAATCAACTCCCATTAATTTAGATTGGGTAATTTACTCTGCTAAATTACGCAGGCCCAATATGCAAATAAAAATAGTTATAGAGTAAGTACAGGAAACTCTTTATTATCCGGGACCGGCGTGGTGCCGGTTTATCAAAAAGTCCAGATTACAGAGAAGTATAGTTTAAAAGGTACGAGAGCTCCGTACACAGCAACAAAGCCAGGCTTCCCTGTTGCTTAGCAACATGTGCAGGAACTCCGGCCACAGACCAAGTGTCCCTGTTGCTTAGCAACAAGTGCACGAACCCCAGTTACACAGCCACAGATCCAGGAACTGCCACTAATAAGAAGTAAAACTTAACCGGCAAAATTCAGGAGTAGGTTCAGGTAACAGAGATTTCTGATGTAAGGCAACATGGTGATCTTACTAGGTGTGCCACAGAGGATAGGGTTCTCATTGGTGGTACCTTGCTTCTCAACCATGTCATCAGGAGAGTAAAATACTTTTAATGAAAATCAAATTGTCTGATTGCTCCATGATTAAAGATCTGCCAACTAAATCACATTCTAAGAAATTGCAGTGTTTCAAAGACATGCATTCCTATGTTTTTACACAAGATTAGGGCTCACTGGATTGGGGGTAACATATTAGCGCGGATTGGTTAACGGACAGAAAACGGAGAGTAGGAATAAACGGGTCATCTTCAGGATAGCAGGGTGTAACTAGTGGAGTGCTGCAAGGATCAGGGCTTGAGCTTCAGCTATTTACAATCTATATCAATGACTTGGATGAGGGGGCCGAGTGTAATGTATCCAAGTTTGCTGACGATACAGGTGTCTCATCTTTTGAAAGGTACTCCATTGCCTTGACTTTTCTCTTTAGATTTCTAAACTTCCCTTCACCTGACCCCTCCCACCCCTTTTTAGCTTACAGCCCCAGTTATTCGATTCGCCAGGGTTTTGGGCCTGAAGAAAGCTTAGCCATTTGCTATGTTACTGGATGGTGGTGGATTCCATCCCACTTTGTGCACAAGTTATAACACCTGACAGATTAATACTCCATCTGATTACAGAAATAACAAGAACTAACTTAGATATGATGTACAAATAATATGAATGGACATTTGTTCAGAAATGTATTTTTTTACTAACGTATACAATCCTGTTTCTAATACTAGGACATCCTGCAGGAGGGATACTACAAAAATGGCTTTTATCCAGGCACTAAAATGGTACCACCAAAACGACCATGGGTCCTTGTAAACTGGCTGTTCTGGACTGTGTTGCTGCTGTTTCCTTTATTTAAACTAGTTGCTAACCTGATCAGCAGTGGCTCTTCCTGGACCCTGATTACTTTTTCACTTATCATCATTGCAGGTAAGTCATGAACCAATGTTTCTGTGGGTTTGTTTCCCATCCGGAATGTCCAGCATATGCTCAGCGTGAAGTTTGAGTTGTCAAAAATGAACAGGCTGTCTCTAAATAAAAAGAGATTTAAATTACCTTGAGGATTGTGGGGGAGGTTTGGCTGATCAATGCAAAACTCCCTATTTCTCATCTACAAGCTGCCCCTCGGCAGCATCATTCGAAAACACAGCGTCAATTTTCACACGTAGGCTGACGACATCCAGCTCTACCTTACCGCCACCACATCTCTTGACCCCTCCACTGTCTCTAAATTGTCAGACTGCTTGTCCGTCATCCAGTACTGGATGAGCAGAGATTTCCTCCAACTAAATATTTTGCCACCACAAACTCTGTTCCCTAGCCACTGACTCCATCCCGCTGCCTGGCAATAGTCTGAGGCTGAACCAGACTGTTCACAACCTTGGTATCATATTTGACCCCGAGATGAGTTTCCGACCACATATCCGCGCCATCACCAAGGCCGCCTATTTCCACCTCTAACATCGTCTGACTCCACCCCTGCCTCAGCTCATGTACTGCTGAAACCCTCATCCATGCCTTTGTTACCGATAGACTTGACTATTCCAATGCACTCCTGGCTGGCCTCCCACATTCTAATCTACGTAAACTTGAGGTCATCCAAAGCTCTGCTGCCCGTGCGTCCTAACTCGCATCAAGTCCTGTTTACCCATCACCTGTGTTTGCTGACCTACACTGACTCCCAGTTAAGCAACACCTCGATTTAAAAATTCTCATCCTTGTTTGCAAATCCTTACATGGCCTCGCCCCTCCCTATCTCTGTAATCTTCTCCAGCCCTACAACCCTCCGAGATATCTGCGCTCCTCCAATTCTGGCCTCTTGAACATCCCCGATGCGCTCCTCCAATTCTGGCCTCTTGAACATCCCTGATTTTAATCGCTCCATCATTGGTGGCTGTGCCTTCAGCTGCCTAGGCCCTAAGCTCTGGAATTCCCTTCCTAAACCTCGCCGCCTCTCTACCTCTCCACCTTTAAGACGTTCTTTAAAACCTACCTCTTTGACCAAACTTTTGGTCATCTGCCCTAATTTCTCCTTTATGTGACTCGCTGTCAAATTTTGTTTGATAACGCTCCTGTGAAGTGCCGTGGGACATTTTAATATGTTAAAGGCGCTATATGAATAGAAGTTGTTGTTGTTTTGAGGACTTTGTTGCTGATTTTCAAAATGTACAAATTATAACTTCAGATCTCCTGTTCAAATGTACAGCTGCTACATTTTTTCTATGGGTAATAATTATGTTTCAGAATTTGCATTCTGATTCTGTCATAAAATATTTAGTCCCTGACTCCACTTCCGACACCATTGCATGCAGAGATTTGATGGTAATGCATGTGCACACTATCTTGGACAGAGGATAGGCATCGTGGTTGAAGGAAGTGATGCTCTTCAATCCTATTCAGTCACATGCTTTGTTTATTTCCCTCATCCTCCAATTTAACTTATGAAATGGAAGAAAGCTGCCACCAATGGTCGAGCAGAGGAATAGGGGGAGCGAAGATGGGGATGCAGAGTTCAAAGAGCATGGAGAGTGAGTGGGATGGTTTGGTTGCATGGAGCAAGGCTATGGAACGATTTGTAAATAAGTTTAACAAAATATTCTTAAACTCGAAGGTGTTGAGGAATGGGAAGCTAGAAGTCAGCATGGACAGGGGTAATATGAGAGTGGGCCTTAGTACAGGATAGAATGTGGGTGGCGTAGTTGGGGTTTATAGGGTGGAGCTCTCGAGGCCGGTGAGGAAGGTGTTGAAGAAGGCAATCCCAGAGTTGATGAAATTTGGGAGGTGAGGTATGCATGGATATGGTAAGTATTTGATTGCACAAAGGCTGCACATTTTACTATGTTATTAAAGGTGCTATATAAATGCAAGTTGTTGTTGAAGTTGAAGCCTTTGCAGTTCATGAATACTTCTGGTTGATCTGGGGGGGTTGCACGGATTGTCACGTGTCTGCAGTCGATGACACCCTGCACCTGTGGGAAGCTAGCCAGAGCCGCAAACCCGAGCACCTGCTTGTTCTGACTGGCGTCATCACAGGCGAAGTTGGCAAACAACCCATGAATGACCTGCCTTATCCATTTGTGCGCCACCGACTGGAAGATCCTGGATATGTCTCCGGCAGCTATTTGGACGGATCCGGAGGTAAAACAGTTGAGGGCGGTGGTGACTTTGACAGCCACTGGTAATGCGTGGCCAACACCTGACATGACAACCTGAGCCTCCTGAAGCACTGCTGTTCCGACATGTCAAGGAAACAGCCTCTGCCTGTACACATCCTGTGTTGCAGGTAGTGCCACCTGCGAGCTGCTCCCCTCTCTGCCCTCCTGCCACAGGTCTCTCAACAGCAGGCGGCTGCTGCTACTGTTCATATTGCTCCTCATCCAAGGTCCAATCTAAGGGAGCCAATGCACGACCCATCCTGATGTGATTCAGAAAGCTTCCAAATTGTTAAACGTAAACTCTCAGCAAAAGCACTGTGAACAAACCATTTCCCACTAGTAGGTAAAAAAGCAGCTGAGAGTACTGCGTATTTAGTAGGGGGTCATAGAGTCATAATCATAGTTATACAGCACAGAAAGAGGCCCTTCGGCCCATCGTGTCTGCGCCGGCCATCAAGCCCTGTCTATTCTAATCCCATTTTCCAGCACTTGGTCCGTAGCCTTGTATGCTATGGCGTTTCAAGTGCTCATCTAAATGCTTCTTGACTGTTGTGAGGGTTCCTGCCTCTACCACCCTTTCAGGCAGTGAGTTCCAGATTCCAACCACCCTCTGGGTGAAACATTTTTCCTCAAATCCCCTCTAAACCTCCTGCCCTTACCTTGAAACTATGCCCCCTGGTTATTGACCCATCTACTAAGGGGAAAAGTTTCTTTCTATCTACCCTATCTATGCCCCTCATAATTTTGTACACCTCAATCAGGTCCCCCCTCGGCCTTCTCTGCTCTAAGGAAAACAACCCCAGCCTGTCAAGTCTCTCTTCATAGCTGAAACGCTCCAGCCCAGGTAATATCCTGGTGAATCTCCTCAGCACCGTCTCCAATGCAATCACATCCTTCCTATAGTGTGGCGACCAGAACTGCACACAGTAGTCCAGCTGTGGCCTAACTAGCGTTTTGTACAGCTCCATTATAACCACCCTGCTCTTGCCTTCATTAGCTGAGGCATAAAATATAAGTATCCCATATGTCTTTTAAACCACCTTATCTACCTGTCCTGCTGCCTTCAGGGATCTATGTACATGCACACCAAGGTCCCTCTGATCCTCTGTCCTTCCTAGGGTCCTACCATTCATCGTGTATTCCCTTGCCTTGTTAGTCCTCTCAAAATGCATCACCTCACACTTTTCAGGGTTAAATTCCATTTGCCACTGTTCTGCCCATCTAACCAACCTGTCTATATAGTCCTGTAGCCTGAGGCTTCCCTCCTCGCTATTTACCACTCCACCAATTTACGTGTTATCTGCGAACTTACTGATCATACTTCCTACATTCATATCTAAATCATTAATGTACACTACAAACAGCAAAGGATCCAGCACCGATCCCTGCGGTACACCACTGGACTCGGGCTTCCAGTCACAAAAACAACCTTCGACCATCACCCTCTGCCTCCAGCCACTAAGCCAATTTTGGATCCCATGGGCTCTTACCTTCTTGACCAGTCTCCCATGCGGGACTTTGTCAAAAGCCTTACTGAAGTCCATGTAGACTACATCAACTGCATTACCCTCATCCACACACCTAGTCACCCCCTCAAAAAATCAATCAAATTGGTTAGACATGATCTCCCCCTGACAAAGACATGCTGACTATTTAATCCTTGCCTCTCCAAGTGGAGACTAATTCTGTCCCTCAGGATTTTTTCCAATAATTTCCCTACCACTAATGTTAGGCTCACTGGCCTGTACTTCCCTGGTTTATCCCTACTACCCTTCTTGAATAATGGTACTACGTTAGCTGTTCTCCAGTCCTCTGGCCAGAGAGGTTCTGAAAATTTGTGTCAGAGCCCCTGCAATCTCCTCCCTTGCCTCACACAGCAGCCGGGGATTTATCTACTTTTAAGCCTGCTAAAACTGCTAGTACCTCCGCCCTCTCAATACTAATTTGTTCAAGTATATCACAATCCCCCTGCCTGATTTCTATGTCTACATCGTCCTTCTCCATAGTGAACACAGATGCAAAATATTCATTTAAAATCTCACCTACATCTTCTGGCTCTACACACAGATTGCCACTTTGGTCCTTAATGGGCCCTACTCTTTCCTTGGTTATCCTCTTGCCCTTAATATACTTATAAAACACCTTGGGATTTTCCTTTATTTTGCCCGCCAGTGTTTTTTCATGCACCCTCTTCGCTCTCCTAATTTCTTTTTTAAGTACCCCCCTGACTTTCTATACTCGTCTGGGGCTCCACTGTTTTTAGTCCTTTGTATCTACCAAAGGCTTCCCTTTTTTTCCTAATCCATTCTTGTATATCCCTTGACATCCAGGGTTCCCTGGGCTTGTTGGTCCTACCCTTGACCTTTACGGGAACATGTTGGCATTGTACTCTCTCTATTTCCTTTCTGAAAGACTCCCACTGCTCTGATGTGGATTTTCCTACAAGTAGCTGATCCTAGTCCACTTTGGCCAGATCCTGCCATATCATATTAAAATTGGCCTTCCCCCAATTTAGAACCTTTATTTCCACTCCATCTTTGTCCTTTTCCATGACTACCTTAAGTCTCACCGAATTATGGTCACTGTTACCAAAATGCTCTCCTACTGACACTTCTACCACTTGCCCGGCTACATTCCCTAGAATTATGTCTAGTACCGCCCCCTCTCTTGTAGGACTTTCTACATGCTGGCTCAAAAAGCTTTCCTGGATGCACTTTAAGAATTTCACACCCTCTAAGCCTTTCACACTCTGACTATCCCAGTTATTATTGGGGAATTATTACCCTATTATTTCTACACTTCTCTGAGATTTGCCTACATATCTGTTCCTCTATCTCCCCCTGACTATTTGGGGGCCTATAGTACACACTCAGCAAAGTGCTTGCCACCTTTTTGTTTTTAAGTTCTACCCATATGGCCTCATTAGAGGAACCTGCTAAGATATCATCCCTCCTTACAGCAGTAATTGACTCTTTGATTAATATAGGGTCGTGCTCAACCAGCCTAATGCACCCGAGTTAAACGCGGAAGTCGACGGGTTGGAGCAGTCTTCCCGATGAGTTCGCATTTTTGAGGATTTAACCCCACATCCAAACCCATGCGCTCCTCCAGGTTAATATACCTCCCCATTGTAGCTGGATTTGTGGGGTCCATATCTTGAAGATACTGCAGATACTGCCCCCTTCTGGCACTTAGCAGTGCAAACAACTTTCAGAACATTTTCATGCAGGGCGAGGTTAGTTGGAATGGTTTCTCAAGCAGTGGACACCAGGTCTATGATCTGTGCAAGTCAGGTAATGTGGATGCAGTTAGACAGCAACTGCTTCAGAGTATGAAACATTGTATCTATATATATAAAGCGGCTCTTCTGTCTGTCCCGATGTCTGTCTGTCTGTCTGTTCTCTATACGTTTGAAAGTTACAGAGCGTACCGACGCGCGCGTCTCCTCAAAAGAAAGCTTGCGATTCCGGACCGGTCATAGGTGTATTTACGTTTCGGTCGGACAAAAACCGCGCCCGCGGTATCTGAAAAACGTTCAGCCTTCCGCTCATTAGCATCTCATTAGCGACCGTGTGACGTCGAGGTCGACCAATCGGACGGCGGGTTCCTTCCTACAGTTGAGTGTCGAGTGACTCGACGATTGACCAATCCTACGCTTCGGTGACCTGACCGGTGTGTGGGCGGGCCTTATCCTTCTGAACCGAGGTGAGTGGCCGCCATCTTGATTTAGGGAAGTAAGGTAAATATTTGAATTATGTGTTAGGGAATTAATTAACAATTTATTTGAGTTTTATATTGTGTTTAGCAACCCCCCCCCTCCTCCTCACCCTCGCGCAGGGGGGACTCGGGGCCTGAAGCTCAAAAAATTTCTCTCTCTCTCTCTCTTTCTTCCCTCTCTCTCTCCTTCTCCTCTTCCCTCTCTCTCCTTCTCCTCTTCCCTCTCTCCTCTTCCCTCTCTCTCCTTCTCCTCTTCCCTGTCTCTCTCTACTTCCCCCTCTCAGGTTTCACGGTGTCGGGGCCGTAGCGCGGGCGGGCCGCCCGAAGTTTCCTGCTCGCTAACGGCCGCCAGGCCGCCTTGCGCCGCCCGCACTGACCGCGCATGCGCCAACCGCACTGACCGCGCATGCGCCACCCGCGAGAGCCCGCTCCCGGCGCCGGCCGCCGCTCAGCATTCCCACTATCGCAACGGCACCGGACCTCAGGCGCTAGGCAGGGGGAGGGGCCGGAGAGAGGGACAGAGGGGAGCGGGGGAGTAGGGGAGGGGAGGGAGGGAGGGAGACAGGGGAGGGGAGGGAGGGAGAGGAGGGGAGGGGAGGGAGAGGAGGGGAGGGAGGGATAGGACAGGGAGAGGACATGACAGGGAGAGGGGGGACATACAGGGGCAGGGAGACCAAACGCCCCAAAATTGCCCTCGCAACGCGGGGCTCCCCAGCTAGTATATCATAAACTGATACACTTTCAGGTTGAAATTCATTCTGTTACAAACATGAACGACAACTTGCATGGTAGTACTTGACAAAAACTGTTTTGGGAGAAATGGATGTATATGTCTAGTGTTATCTTTCTCTGCAGGGGCAGCGGAAATGTTGAGAACTGATCACATCACATGTTTCATCAACAATTATGCTTATCATTTTGCATGTAAGCTTTGGTCACACCTCGTCTTTACAAAATATACATCAGACAAATACGCATTCCTCAGTTTCTATGCATGAAGTGCATTTCCCACTTTTTGACATTGGCATGTAGAAATGCTCACACAGAAGGGTGATCTGCCTCTGGCAACATTTTCATGAAATCCCGTGAAATGTTTATCCTCTCTGCTTGTACCAGTGATTCTTTACATCATTGTACTACATTGCTTCTTCCTGTCTCCAGCCTCTTCCTTTTCCTCCCTCTCGTGCATAAATGGTATATGATTGATTGTTCATTTGTGAACATGGTCCATCACTACATTGCATGATGTGCAGAAAAGTTTCCTTCCGTCCTAATGTAGCTGATCATCATCTTTGCAGCTGTTGTGCGCAGTAATGTACAAAACAGTCTTGGATGGGTTGTGATCAGATTGTTAAGTCCGTGAATAATTGAGACACGGACAGCAGGAGTGAACAAAGTAAGTCTTTACTGGTGGAAGTCAATAGTGAAACTAAAAACACAGAGGCTCAATAGCGCCTTTTATACAGGGGTGGTCACTGCCGGTACTGCAGTCTGAGACCAGTTATTCTCTTAAAGGTACATACACAACAATTCCTCCCCTTTTTAGATAAACAGTACATAACATTCATTTAACAACTAAATGATAACTAGTTACAATCACAATTACTGTTGCTAGATACATTGGTTAAGTTTAAGCAATTATAAGTTCAGTCTTTGAGGAGGCTTCCTGATTTTGTCTGGATAACGCCTCTTTGGGGTATCAGGTTCTTCTGGCAATGTTGAGTCGGGATCAATGTCGTTGTTTGGTTCATCTGCTTCCAATATTACCGGTTCTGCGGTAGCTGCAATTGGAACGTCGATTTCATTACCAGGTGTATCAGATCGTGGTGTGGAGTTGACGTTTTCCCGTGACTCTAGAATCTGGTCAGCATGGCGTCTTACAATGCTCTCCCCAACGTCCACGATATACATGAGAGGTCCTTGTCGTGTACAAATCGTTCCTGGCTGCCATTTCTCAGTGCGGTAGTCCTGGGCCAAAACTGGTTGACCTATCTTAAAACTCCTGGTCGGCCTTTCATTCATATTCTGAAACTACCTGTTCTCCACATCTCTTTGGACGTTTGGCTTAACCAAATCCAAGCGGCATCGTAGTCTTCGATTGAAGAACATCATGGCTGGAGTTTGGTTGGTAACCACATGTGTCGCATTCCGGTAGGCAAACAAGAAGTTGTCCACCTTGTGTTGTAGGGGTATATCTTCATTGCACATTGCCTTGATGGCCTTGAATGTTTGGACAAACCTCTCGGCCAATCCATTAGTGGCTGGATGATATGGGGCAGATGTGTAATGCTTAACACCATTGTTCTTTAAGAACCTCCGGAACTCTTCAGACACAAACTGTGGTCCATTGTCGGAGCAAATCTGTTCAGGCAGCCCATTCCTGGCGAATATGGTTCGTAAAACTGTGATAGTTTTTTCCGTGGTGGTTGAGGACATTTTTATTACCTCTGGCCACTTTGTGCATCCACCGCAATTAAAAACATCAAGTCCATGAAGGGACCAGCAAAATCAATGTGCACCCTTTGCCATGGAGATGAGGGCCACTCCCATGGATGCAGAGGAACTTGTGGTGGGGCGTTTTGGACCTTCTGGCATCCTGCACAGCTCTTGGTCATCTCTTCGATTTCTCTATCGATTCCCAGCCACCACACAAACGCTCTGGCTAAGCTCTTCATTTTTACCCCACCCAGATGACCCTCATGAAGCTCATTGAGCACTCTATCCGTCAACTTAGGTGGAATTACTACTCTGGATCCACACATCAAGGTTCCTCTGCACACTGACAGCTGTTCTCTTCTCGGCGAGAATGCTGGCAGCAGTGGTTCGCCATGTGCTGGCCATCCCTTCACCGTTAAATCATAGACCCATGATAGTGTCGGGTCATTCCGTGTTTCCTTTTCTATGTTTGCATTCGTCACAGGGAGACATTCGACTATGGTCGAGTGGAATAACTCCATTGGATCCACTGCAAGGTCATCTTCTTCCACCGTCGGCAACGGTAGACGTGACAATCCATCAGCATTCCCATGCTGTTTAGTTCCTTTGTACTCGATGTCATATTGGTGTGCCCCTAGGAAAAGGGACCATCTCTGCAGCCGTTGTGCTGTCATTATCGGTACGCCCTTCTGAGGGTTGAAAATGGAGACGAGAGGTTGATGATCGGTTAGTAGAGTAAATTTTTGACCGTGCAGGTAGTGATTGAACTTCTTCACCCCCCACACTAGGCTGAGGGCCTCTCTGTCAATCTGGGCGTAGTTACGCTCGGCAGAAGTTAACGAGCGTGACACAAAAGCTATCGGCCTCTCTAAACCATCAAGGAATTTATGTGACAGTACCGCCCCAATGCCGTAGGGAGACGCATCACACGCCAGTCTGATCGGCAGTGCTGGGTTGTAGTGAGCCAATACTTCCCTTGAAGTGATTAAGTCCTTACTCTTCTGAAAAGCACGCTTACAATCATCGCTCCATTTCCATGCTACCCCCGTTCGTAGCAGGGCATTCAGTGGGTGCAGAATTGTCGACAAATTCGGCAAAAGCTTATGATAGTAATTCACCAATCCGAGGAATGACCTCAGTTGCGACACATTTTCAGGCGCTGGGGCCTTAACAACCGCTTCAATTTTGTCAGGGGACTTATGTAACCCCTCTTCATCAATCACGTGGCCACAATACGATATCTGTTTCTTAAAAAATTCGCACTTGGGGCGTTTGGCTCGCAGCCCATGCTCCCGTAGTCTAGTGAGCACCTGTTCTAGGTTGTTAAGGTGTTCACTGTCATCTTCACCTGTTACAAGGATGTCGTCCAAGTAACACTGAGTCCCCGGAATCCCTTGCAGGACTTGTTCCATCGCTCTTTGCCATATCGACGGAGCCGATGCTACTCCGAATACCAATCGATGATACTGGTAAAGACCTTTGTGAGTGTTTATCGTGAGATACTTCCTAGAGGACTCCTCAACCTCCATCTGCAAATATGCTTGTGCTAGGTCAATTTTTGTAAAACGCTTCCCTCCAGACAGTGAGGCGAATATGTCTTCTATCCTTGGAAGAGGATATTGTACTGTGTGAAAGACCGGGTTCACCGTCACCTTGAAATCCCCACAGATGCGAATCTTCCTTGGCTCCCCGGACTTATTGCTTAACGTTTTCTTCATGACAGGAACGATGGGTGTCGCCCACTCGCTCCAGTCGAGCTTAGACAACACGCCCGCCTTCTCCAGATTCTCCAGCTCTGCCTCGACGGCTGGGCGAATTGCATATAGTACCGGTCTTGCTTTGAAAAACTTGGGAACTGCATTCTCTTCTATTTTTATCGAGGCGGTTACGCCTTTAAGCGTGCCCAGTTCTTGTTGAAATACCTCTTTGGCGTTAGCTAAGATTGTTGACAATCGTCCAGGAGTGACGTCTTCATCTTTTTTACTGTCCACCATCATTGCATGAATGGAGTGCCAATCTAAGTTTATCTTCCTGATCCATTCCCGTCCCAATAACGGTGGTCCACCATTTGGCAGTATGTAGAGATACAATTTCCGTATTTTCTTGCCGTTGTATTCGACAGGCACCCTTATTTTTCCTCTGGGGTATACTTTTTGCCCCGTATACGTCGTCAAGACGATGGATGTCTCTCTCAAGGGTATGTGTGAAAATAGCCGCTCGTAGTCTCGTCGATTCATGACGGTTAGCGCTGATCCTGTATCCAATTCCATTTTAACTTGGGACCCTGCTATCGTGAGGGTGACCCAAATGGTTCGGTGATCCTCTTTTGCGATTACATTGTGAAGTTTGAGACAGCTTAGTCTCCTGTTCCCGGATTCACTATCGCTCATCTGGTCTTCGGAACTACTGTCCGTCATCTTTTGTACTTTCTTGTACGGTTCCTTAGTAGCCTTTTTGTTGTTGCTGGTCTTCTTCCCAGACCTGCAAACTCGTGCAATGTGTCCCATCTTCCCGCATTGCCTGCATATTTTGTCTTTGGACCAGCAGTCCTTCTGGTCATGGTTAGTTCTGCCGCAGCGATAACCTTTTGCAAATCCCCGTGTCATTTCGTGGGTGCCGTATTCCTGTGGTTTTTGTTGAATTTCTGCAGCTCCCCTGGCTGCTGCTTCATACGATACTGCCACGCTGAAAGCCTTATCTAGCGTCAGCTCTTTCTCTGAGAGTAACTTCTTCTGTGTTCCTTCACTCGGGAGTCCACAGACAAATTTGTTCCGTAGGGTATCTGCCAGTCCTGCTCCGAACTGGCAGTGCTTTGATAGCTTGCGTAGTTCCGTAAGATACCCAGCATTGCTCTCATCTTTGTGCTGAGTTCTCCTGTGGAATTTAAATCTTTCTGCTATCAACAGCGGTGCAGGGTTTAAGTGTTCCTGTAGGACAGCAACAATTTCATTAAAACTCTTTGCCTTCGGTTTGGCTGGAGTAATCAGGTCCCGCAATAGGCCGTACGTTCTAGCGCCCATTAAGTTTAGCAATATCGATGCCTTTTTCCCCTCCGCTATTTCGTTTGCCTCGAAATATACCTCGACTCTTTCCACATACGTGGTCCAGTCCTCTATTGTATTATCAAAAGCAGTGATACAGCCAGTGTTCGGCATCTTGCAAATCTGAAATGGCACCTCCAGCGCTTTGCCTTCTTCCCCGCTGTTGTTAGCACTGCTTTCCACGGTTTCTTGCGCGTTTAATATTGATTTTTTTTCTTTTATTATTTTCCCATCGTGGAGTGGACCCTCTGGGACAGTTCCCTCCCTCTTCTTAGGTCCGAACGCTGCCCGGCTCCGAAGCACCGGCCGCGCCCTGTGTGCTCCACCCTCTCTCTCTCTCTTTGCTTCCCGACTCGCTGCCCGGCCCCGTTGAAAAGCCACCTGATCGAGCTTCAGCCTGCCGCAGCCCAGGAAGGATCAGTGCACTACCTGCCACTAGCCCGATTAGCTGGGAAACCACAGACCGAGGAACCAAGCCTGGCTCTGGACAGTCTCTCCTGCAAGTTTCCAATCCGACGATTTGGAGGGCGGTTGCCCACGGTCGACGCCCGTTTCTCGAGTTTCTTTGGATTTTATTTTATTTTTTTCTTCTGGCTTCGACCTTCAATAACGTCGTCTGAGGTGCTGCCGAGTTGCAGGTAAGTTCGTTTCTTACTCGTCGCCAGTGTTACGTCCGTGAATAATTGAGACACGGACAGCAGGAGTGAACAAAGTAAGTCTTTACTGGTGGAAGTCAATAATGAAACTAAAAACACAGAGGCTCAATAGCGCCTTTTATAGAGGGGTGGTCACTGCCGGTACTGCAGTCTGAGACCAGTTATTCTCTTAAAGGTACATACACAACACAGATGGCACAAACTTTTTTTTAATCCAATCTCTCCATATCATAAACTTCAAGTTATTTGATAAAAAGCATGCCAATTTGAATATGTATGCTTTTACTACACACAGAACAAAAACTTGCTAATTCAAGGTGCATTGACATTGCAACTTTCATCTCAGAGTGGTAGTTGCAGTTCAAGTTCCAGCCAGGCACAACCCTGTTTAAACTGCTGGCTCCTTCCTGGCTGGAACTCTAATTCTCATGTATAGGAATGTTGGAAGGAACATAGCAAAAGAGTAGGCCATTCAGTCCCTCGAGCCTGTTCTGCCATTCAGTTAGATCATGGCTGATCTGTATCTTAACTCCATCTACCTGACTTGGTTCTGTAAGCCTTACTACTCTTGTCTAACAAAAATCTCTCAAGCTCAGTTTCAAAATTTTCAATTGACCTAGTCTCAAAGCTTTTTGGGCGAGAGTTCTAGATTTCCACTACCCTTTGCGTGAAGAAGTGCTTTCTGACATCACCCCTGAACGGCAAAGCTATAATTTAAAGATTGTGCTCCCTTTGTTCTGGACTCTCCCATCAGAGGAAATAGTTTCTCTCTATCTACCCTATCAAATCCTTTAATTATCTTAAACACCTCAATTAGATCCCCCTTAATCTTCTGTACTCAAAGGAATACAAGCCTAGTCTTTGCAACCTGTCCTCATGATTTAGCCCAGTATCATTCTGGTGAATCTGCGCTGCACCCTCTCTAAGGCTAGTATATCCTTCCTGAGGTGTGTTGCCCAGAACTGAATGCAGTACTCAAGATGGGGTCTAACCAGAGCTCTGTACAGCTCAAACATAACTTCCACCCCTTTGTATTTCAGTCCTCTTGAGGTAAAGCCAACATTTCAGTCTTTTTAATTATTTTTTTATATCTGTCCACTAGCTTTTTGTGATTTCAGTACTTAGACCCCAAAATCTCTGCTCCTCTACAGTTCCTAGCTTCTCGCCATTTAGAAATACTCTGATCTATCCAAGTCCAAAGTGGATGACCTCACACTTTGCCACATTAAACTCCACCTGTCACAGTTTTGCCCACTTACCTAATCTATCTGTTGAGATGGTAACCCCCAAGGTCTCTGCAAACCAAGTTTGACACCACAATAGATTTATATTCCATGGGATGAGACTGCCTCCTCCAGGGGGAGTCTCCCTCCACTTCACTCTCTGGTCAGGTGAGGTCAAGCCCTGACTCTGGATTTATACTGCTGGTTTCGTATTTGTACGGAAAAGAAATTACTTTTCACTGACTCACTACTTGTAGTATAAATGCACTCTTAAATAGCAATGAACCAATAAATTTTAGAGAAAATCCAGTTAAAGCATTATATTAAAAAAAAGAGAAAAACATTTCGATACACAAGTATGATTTTGCAAGGCTTCTCTCCCAGTCTGAGTTTCACTCTACAGGAGTACGGACCACAGAATTGGGTGGGTGGTCAGTCTATCTAATTCATGCCATTTCAATTTTTTCCCAAAATCAGAAGGGCTGTTTTACCTACCAGATGTTCTGATCCAATGCTCCTGAAGAGCAGTTCTCTGGGCCAGGCAAAATCAGCCTTGCATTCCCTTACCCAGGAAAAAATGATCTAAAATACAGTACATTAAATTGAATATGAAATCCCATTTAAACAAAGCATTAAACCATTCACCACATCAAACCGCTAAAGTATATCAAACTTATAAACCACAGAAAAAAGCTAATCTTTAGCAAAAAACACACCAGGAAAAGCAGGAGTAACAAGGCTGAAGCACAAACACCAGCAAAAACAGGGAGCACTCTGAAGCAATGGAGCCATGCCTGAAAGAGTAGGGCACTTTATGTCCAGGGAGCAGACCTCCTTGTAGTTTTCCTACTGTTTGTTTAAAATACATATCAAATTGCCTGATTGGCATCCGATGGTATTCTCCACCCCAGAGAAGCAGTTTTCTTCAGGATGGTGGGCATTTTAAGTGGCAGGGGAATGTCTGGGAGGGCCAGTTATACAGCAGGTTCCTCTGGGGCAGTGTGTTCTGCCTCACCTGATTTTCCTATATTTGCCACACCCAAGCAATCCAGTAAACCCAGGAACAGGAAAATCAGCCAATTAAATATAAGTGGAACTTGAGTGTTCATGCATCAAATGACCCCTGAGATTGGATTATGGTCATAAGTCTATTATGTATATATGCAGTGGTGAATTTTTAAGAATTTTTTTTTTCTGACTTCGCTAATTTACCTTTTGTGTGAAGGTATCACAACAACTTAGAACTTTGAGAAATATTTGATTTGTGAGATTGGAACTGTCTAGCTGTTGTTTGCACATGTAAATGTATGTATGTCAGATGTTCCATGTGTGTGCAAACAGTTTGGGGATGATTATCATACAGCAGGCAGTATGGATTGTTGGGAAGGGTAAGTGGGACAAGCAGAGTGGATGTGACCTGAGTGGCTTTCTCAATCAGTACACAAATTCACAATTGGGCACAAAGCCACTTATAATTTATGATGACAGAAAATGCTGGAAACACTCAGCAGGCCAGGCAGCATCCGTGGAGAGAGAAAAACAGAGTTAACGTTTCAGATCTGAGACCCTTCATCAGTACTCTTGTTCAGGGTTCTGACGAAGGGTCTTGGACCTGAAACGTTAACTCTGTTTTTCTTTCTCCACAGATGCTGCCTAACTGGCTGAACGTTTCTGTTGTATCCATGTGTTAATAGAGACACTGAAGACAGGAGTTGGTTTCACAGGTGTTTACTGAACAAAGTCTGGAGGGGAACTAACTGATACAACACAATATACAGGCTTATATAGCCCGAGTGGCCATTACCGGTATTACAGTACACAGGGGGCTCTTAAAGGCACATACACTACAATTCCTCCCCTTTTAGCCAACCAGTACATAATACTTTAAGTAATCATTAATTACATGTTACAAGAAAAATAATCTACACATTGCTGTAGTTAATTAATTATAAGTCAGTCTCTCTGGAGGCTTCCTGACTCGGTCCGGATAACGCCTCGGTGGTGTAGTAGTTTCTGGTGGTGTAGTAGGTTCTTTTGGCAAGGCTGATTCGGCTTGAATGCCAGTGTCGGGTTCATCGGGTTCCAGTATCACCGGATCGGAGGTAGATATGGGTATCTCTACTTCATCATTAGGCGTATAGAGTTGTGGTGTAGGTTGTCCCTTTTCGGATGACTCTATGATTTGGTCAGCATGGCGCCTTATTATGCTTTCTCCGATGTCCACGGTATACATCAGCGGTCCTAGTCGTGTGCAGATAGTTCCAGGCTGCCATTTCTCGGTACGGTAGGCCCGGGCCAAAACTTGTTGACCTACCTGGAAGGTTCTAGTTGGCCTTTCATTCATGCCTTGAAATTGCCGGTTCTCCACGTCCCTTCTGATGTTTGGCTTGATCAAATCCAACCGGCATCTTAGGCTTCTATTGAAGAACATCATGGCGGGAGTTTGGTTTGTAACCATATGTGTTGCATTCCTGTATGCAAACAAGAAGTTATCCACCTTGTGCTGAAGTTTTATGTCTTCATTACCCATGGCCTTTATGGCCTTCTTGAAGGTCTGGACAAACCTTTCAGCCAATCCATTGGTGGCGGGATGGTATGGGGCGGACGTGTAGTGCTTAACGCCATTGTTTTTTAAGAACTTCCTGAATTCTTCGGACACAAATTGCGGTCCATTATCAGAACAGATCTGTTCAGGCAGCCCATTCCTGGCAAATATGGTCCTTAATACTGTGATGGTTTTTTCCGTGGTGGTGGAGGACATCTTTATTACCTCCGGTCACTTGGAGTGTGCATCAACCGCAATTAAGAACATTGAGTCCATAAATGGACCAGCAAAGTCGATGTGTACCCTTTGCCAGGGAGATGAGGGCCACTCCCATGGATGTAGAGGGGCTTGTGGTGGAGCGTTTTGGACCTTCTGGCATCCTAGGCAGCTCTTGGTCATTTCTTCGATGTCTCCATCGATACCTGGCCACCATACAAACGGCCTGGCTAGGTTCTTCATTTTCACTCCACCCAGATGCCCCTCGTGACGCTCCTTTAGAACTTTATCCTGGAGTTTGGGTGGAATCACCACTCTGGATCCACACATCAAGGTTCCTCGGCACACTGACAGCTGTTCTCTTTTTTGCGAGAATGCTGGCAACAGTGGTTCGCCATGTGCTGGCCATCCCTTCACTGTTAAATCGTAGACTCGTGAGAGAGTCGGGTCATTTCTAGTTTCCCTTTCAATGGCAGAATTTGTTACTGGTAGACATTCGACTATGGTAGAGTGGAAAATCTCCACTGGGTCTACGGTAGGTGCTTCTTCTACCGTTGGCAACGGTAGGCGCGATAAACCGTCAGCATTCCCATGCTGTTTTGATCCGTTGTATTCTATGTTATATTGGTGTGCCCCTAGAAAAAGGGACCACCTCTGTAGCCTTTGCGCTGTCATAATGGGAACACCCTTTTTAGGGTTGAATATGGAGATGAGGGGTTGATGGTCAGTGAACAAGGTAAATTTTTGTCCGTGTAGGTAATGGTTGAATTTCTTCACTCCCCATACCAGGCTGAGTGCTTCCCTGTCGATCTGGGCATAGTTACGCTCAGCTGAGTTCAATGAGCATGACGCAAAAGCTAGCGGCCGTTCCGAGCCATCAGGGAATTTATGCGATAATACCGCTCCTACGCCGTAAGGGGATGCATCGCACGCCAGTCTGATTGGCAGTGATGGGTTGTAATGAGCCAAAACTTCTTTGGACGTGATTAAGTCTTTGCATTTATGGAAGGCACGTTTACAGTCTTCGCTCCATTTCCAAATTACTCCTGTTTGTAGCAGTTCATTAAGAGGGTGCAGAAGAGTTGATAAGTTCGGTAAAAATTTATGATAGTAATTTATTAATCCCAGGAACGACCTTAATTGTGAAACATTTTCAGGTGCTGGGGCTTTTATGACCGCTTCAATTTTTTCAGGTGATTTATGCAACCCTTCCTTATTAATTATGTGGCCACAATATGATATTTGATTCTGGAAAAATTCGCACTTGGGGTGATTTGCTCGTAGGCCCCGTTCTCTCAGCCTAGTGAGCACCTGCTCCAAATTAGCAAGGTGCTCGTTGTCGTTTTCTCCTGTTACAAGGATGTCGTCTAGGTAGCATCGAGTCCCCGGAATCCCTTGGAGGACTTGCTCCATAGCTCTTTGCCAGATAGCTGGAGCGGATGCTACTCCGAAAACCAGTCGATTGTACTGGTACAGACCTTTGTGTGTATTTATCGTGAGATACTTTTTAGAGGCCTCTTCAACCTCCATCTGTAGATATGCCTGTGCCAAGTCAATTTTGGTGAAATGTTTCCCTCCGGATAGTGAGGCGAAAATATCTTCTATCCTCGGAAGAGGATACTGTACCATGTGAAGGACCGGGTTTACAGTCACCTTGAAGTCTTCACAGATGCGAATTTTTCTCTGTTCTTCAGATTTATCATTATTCAACGCTTTCTTCATGACTGGGACGATGGGTGTTGCCCACTCGCTCCAATCTATTTTGGATAATACGCCTGCCTTTTCCAAATTCTCCAGCTCTGCCTCGACTGCTGGACGAATTGTGTATGGCACCGGTCTTGCCTTAAAAAACTTGGGAATTGCCGCATCTTCCACTTTTATTGAGGCGGTGATGCCTTTCAAGGTTCCTAGTTTCTCTTGAAACACTTCTTTGGCGTTGGCCAAGATGTCTTTTAATCGTTCAGGTATGACGTCATCATCGTTTTTTTCCTTACTGGTCACCGTCAGTGCCTGAATGGAGTGCCAGTCTAAACGTATTTTCCTGATCCATTCACGTCCCACAGCGGTGGACCACCATCTTGTAGAACGTATAAATAGAACTTTTGTATTTCCTTGCCGTTGTATACAACAGGCACCGTTATTTTTCCTTTGGGGTATACTTTCTGCCCCGTATATGTTTTCAAGATAATGGATGTGTCTTTTAAAGGTATATGTGGAAATAGACGCTCGTAATCCCGTCGATTTATGACGGTCAGAGCTGATCCTGTATCTAGCTCCATTTTAACTGGGGACCTTGCTATCGTGAGGGTAACCCAAATGGTCTGGTAATCTTCTTTGGCAATTACATTATGTAATTTGAGCCAGCTTAGTCTCTTGTTTTCGGAGTCGCTATCGCTCTTCTGGTCTTCGGAGCTACTGTCCGTCATCATTTGTACCTTTCTGTACTTTTCTTTATTGATTTTTTTTTCCTGTCCGTGGATTTTTTTTTTGTCCAGATCGGCATACCTGTGCAATGTGTCCAATCTTTCCGCATTGCCTGCATGCTTTGTCCTTGAACCAGCAGTCCCTCTGGTCATGGGTGGATCTGCCGCAGCGATAACATCTCTCAAAACCCTGTGTCATTTCATGGGTGCCGAAGTCCTGTGTCTTTTGTTGTATCTCTGCAGCTCCTCTTGCGGCTGCTTCGTATGATACAGCCATACTGAAAGCCTTGTCCAGTGTTAAATCTTTTTCAGAAAGCAGCCTTTTCTGTGTTCCTTCACTTAGGAGACCGCAGACGAATTTGTCTCGAAGATAATCTGCTAGTCCTGCCCCGAATTGGCAGTGCTTTGATAGCTTTCTTAATTCGGTGAGGTAATCAGCGTTACTTTCATTCTTGTGTTGATTCCTCTTGAAGAATTTGAATCGTTCCGCTATCAGCAGCAGTGTTGGGTTTAAGTGCTCCTGTAGGGTATCAACAATTTCTTTAAAATTCTTGTCCTTTGGTTTGGCTGGAGTGATTAAGTTTCGTAACAGCCCGTATGTCTTTGCGCCCATTAGATTTAGAAGTACTGACGCTTTTTTTTCATTTTCTATTCCATTTGCGGTGCAATATACCTCCACTCTTTCCACATATGTGGTCCAATCCTCTATCGTTATCAAAAGCATCAATATTGCCAGACTTAGGCATCCTAGAAAAAAAATGGCGCTTCCCGCGCTTTTCTTTCTTTTCTGCAGAAAAGATATGGCGCTTCCCGCGCTTCCCCGCTGCTGCTACCGATGACAACGCTGTTTCCCGCGGGTTTCCCTTTTTATTTATTTATTTACAGGTGGAGACTCGTTCCCGCCGGACTCTCTCTGCTAGGTCTGAACGCCGACCTGCTTGCAGCGCCGGCCGTCTCCCGAGTGCTCCCTCCCCGTCTGTTACTGCTTGCCTCCGCCTTCGCTGCTTGGCCTAGCTGCAGAGCCAGCCGCTGGAGCCCCAGCCCGATGCCCAGGAAGGATTATTGCAGTACCTGCCACCAGCTCGGCTAGCTGGTGAAACCACAGCTTTTTTCTTTTTCTTGCTTTTCTTCGACTTTGGACGCCAGAGGAATCGATGTCCTTGAGGTGCTGCCGAATTGCAGGTAAGTCCATTTCCAATTCGTCGCCACTGTTGTATCCGTGTGTTAATAGAGACACTGAAGACAGGAGTTGGTTTCACAGGTGTTTACTGAACAAAGTCTGGAGGGGAACTAACTGATACAACACAATATACAGGCTTATATAGCCCGAGTGGCCATTACCGGTATTACAGTACACAGGGGGCTCTTAAAGGCACATACACTACAGTTTCCAGCATTTTCTGTTTCAGATTTCCAGCATCCACAGTATTTTGCTATTGTATAATTTATGATGGTCTGTTTTTCAGTTGGCTCCTGTACAAAATCTGCCTGATATGAAAGTTAGGGCTTTAGTTCCTGTTCAGAAGAGGTACTGGGGTGGAACAACTATGAGACCCCTTACTTTAACCCTCTCTCTGTAACTGAAACACAGCTGTATACAAACTGGAGTGTTTCTCAACTATAGAAGTAGTTATATGTGCCCTTCATGCTCACTCTTTCAAGTTTTTAAAATATAAGCAAGCTATGGAATCTGGAATATTTGTTGGGATGTTGCCATGGTAGTGCCTTCTCTGCTCAGCCTATTGTCCTACATTTTGTAATGAGACACTGAATTTAAAAATTTATAGTTTTCTACGTCCTCCCAAAATGAGTGTTTGTTGTTCTCCATTCATAAAATTTTCCCCCTTAACAGAACAAAAGGCATCCATTGAAATTTTTTTGACAAAGGAAAGGATTAAGCACACACGCTATGAGTTCAATCTTATGGCTTAAAAAGTATGCCTGAGTGCTGTCTTTGTGAATGTATTAGGTATGGTCTTTGGAGCATAAATATACTTTGTACTTCTAAAACAAAATATTCTGTGCATGCATGAGTGTTAAAAAGAGAAGGCATGTTAAATTATAGAAGTGCAACTGAATAGCATTGAAGTTGCAAATCCAGTCTTAAGTTTTGAAGACAGTCTAGATTTTTTTAAAACCTCTTTGTTCTATTCTTGTATTTCATTTGAACAGACCATGAGAGAATTTTTACTTCAAACTGCAGAATTTTTTTAATTTAGTTTTACTGCTGGATCTTTAATGCTATATTTAATGCTATTTTTAAAGTAACCTTCTAACTTCTGATGGCTCAGTAGGTTAATGCACCATATGCTGCCATACTGAGCCATGCAAACTAGGTGGGTCCCTGGCTTGTGCTGAGCTACCTGATCTCAACTGTGGTTAACAGTGCTGCACTACAAAATTTGTCTCTATATCTGTAGGCTAAGGAGGGGGTGGAGGGTGAAATCAGTCTGTTTGCCTGCTGCTAGAAAGTACTAGTGGACATTGGGTGAGGCAAGGATTGGGCTTGACTGTGGTGCCTTTAGATGCACACACATGCAAGAATGGTGGTAGGGAGATGCAGTTTATTGTCTACCTCTGAAGCACCTTGGGATATTTCTCTATCAATGCTAGTTCTTTTTTCTCCCTGCTCCTCCAGATGAAGGTTAGCAATGCGGTTGCAGTCGAGAGGAGCTACTGGTACCCATGGACTATACTTGGGCAGAATTAGGGGCACTAAAATGATTTGTGTCCATAGCCTAGCATAGGTACCCGTACTGGAAAATGAGAATCTGGTCGGCTTGGCTGCCAATGGGCAAATGGGATGCACCACAGCCAAGGGAGAGGCACAGAAGGCTGTTGCCTCCTATGAAATAATAACCCAAAAGGGGCCATTTCACATTCAGGAGATAGGAAATTTAAGGGGGAGGGTAAATAGAAAAATTAGTGCAAAAGAATTTAAAGATAACGACTGTTGGTAAGTATTGTTGCTCTTTATACCTTCTTAATTTGATGTAGGTGAATAACTAAGGCAGTCTGAAGTTTTTAATATACAATAGTAGCCTTTGAGAGATTTAGGATCAAACAATAGTTTTCTTTTCGTAAACTGACTGACTCCCTCTGCTGGAATGCATTGCAGTCCCAGTATTATCAAATACAGCTTCTGCAGTCTCCTAACCTTAGATGCAATGTGTTCAAGAAGTTCACTGGATAAATTGGGTGGGGGATGAGGAGGAAAAAATAGAATGGTAAAGTTTGAATTAATTTTGCCTTCACGTTCTCTGCTCTTAAGCTTTTACAAGGTAAAATTCCTCTTAACAAATAATGGGAGAATGCCCATTTTTCTCTTATCAACAATCATAATTGCACACTATCAATATTACAAAAGCATGTGTCTTTCTTTTCTTACAAGATGAAAGCCATGTCCACCTGCAATTTTTGATAGTGGATCATTAGTTATGGACAAAAAGAGGCATTCTTCCTTTTGTAATGTCACCCCCCCCCCCCCCCACCCCCTTAGGACTTAATAGCCATTCATGTGCACGGCTCTCGAGGCTGGGGAGGGTGGAAAAGTTATGAAATCCCAGGTTGGGGAGTGGCATTTGAGGTAGAATCTGGATATGACGGGTTTGTATCCCACGTAACTTGCACAGCAAATTGCACACATGGGAGGGCCACTTAAGCGCACTCCCCTTCGTTCCACCTAGACATTGGGGGCTTGTTTGGGGGTGTTCCTGGGCTACCCCAGGAATTCTGCTGAGCTTGTACATGATAGGCCTATCGTTACTCATGCCTGCTGAAGGAGATTGTGGTTCTGTTTGGGTCTCCTGAGGGCCCCAAAATTAGACATCTAAAGTAGACATTTTAAAAGGAGTACTGTCCATTGGATGCAATGCAAGTGTTAAATAACCACATGCCTGGTATCAAAATTAAGTAGTCTTTTGCTGTTGCAGTGGGTCTTGATTTGGTCTGTTTCAAAAAAATCTCTTTGCAGTGACTTTACATGGAGCTATTTATCCCTTTTCACTTTCTCAACAATTTCCTCCCTTTTCAAGGTGTTGATTGTTTGCTAGGATACAGTTCCAAGGGCACTGCTGACTTCCAGTACCTTACCCAAGTGGCCATTACTCATGTGAGCCTTCACAGTGAGTGTTGGAAAGCTATTTGGCAGGAGGCCGATGAAGCCTCAAAGCCGAGCCTGACCCTGACTCGCTCATTGTTCACTCGCGCACTTCAAGCAGGGATGACTGTAATGGGTGGGAATCCTTGAAGCTTTCCCTCCTCCCCTTAGTTGAAGCTAATTACAGTGTTCGTACCTCTGTCCCAGAGATTAAACTGAGGAGCCTAGCTCAGTTAATCTTTGTATAAAATCTGAGCCATCAGAGTTTAGGCCTATTTCCCAACACCGTTTAATGACTACAGCCACAACTGTGCTCTCACATACACAGACAAAACAGGCTTGGCTTTGTTAATTGCAGATGTGTATTGGTAAGAACCCATGGTCAGTGTCTTTTTCACTTTACAGCAGAATTTCCTAAGCAAGAGCTAATCTAAAAGCAGCTGAGCATGTGATTAGTAGAAAAGTTACGTTGTTTACAGCTATTGTATAACATGGGTGGACATTCGCTTGGATTTGCTGTTTTTCTCAAGACTTTTCTATCTCCCCATATTCAGGTCTACTCCTTAAGGTTGGTGAGACAATATGTTTCTATCTCTTTGATAAGCATGTGTGTGCTGCATGTGTTGCTGCTGTTGAAAAAAATTGTGCTTTGCCCACGGGTAGGTTTTACCAAGTGATCTGGGAAAATGCATGACTGGCTTGTGAGCTCATATGCTGCAGTGAAGGGGGTGCAGAATATTGCTAGTTTCTGGATGCTAACCCTCAGCCAATATCGTTTTCTCCATCTGTTCTAGTTTGGTAAATCTTACCTTGTCGAAACTTATGCAGTCACCAAAGTGATGAAACCACTGGTTTTTAAAGGTAATAAGCTCTAGACCCCTTTACATTTGTGAGCATAAAATATTTGCTTTTGTGTCTCTAACCTCTACAAATACTGGTTTTGGTTTAGGTCTTCACCTATCTATTTGAAAAGTAAAATTCACAATGCATTTATACTGTGTGAACGTGCCCTTGGGCACACTATAGTATTCTGCTTACTATTATGCCTTTGCAAGTTATCAATGAGCGTAGCATTAAAGCATAGGCAATATGGTAAACCCTTGTTTAGTACTCCTTTGACTCAGACTTATCTGCGCAATTAGCGGTTGCCTTGTAAAATGCATCATAATCTGAACATGAGATCCAGTCCTCACCATAATAGCAGCTCAGCAAGCAGGAACTTGAATTTTACTGAGTACAGCAATGCTAAAGTATCTTGCTTGTACTGTTTAATATGCATCTGCCCCCCCCCCCCCCAACCCCCAAACACTCCATCCCCATTTCATTACTTCACCTGAAAATCTAATTTCAGTGCATGATCCAGATGGGTCTTTTTGAACCCAGAGATATATGCATGTACCAGGAGAGTGGGGGTGGGGTGGGGGGAGTTGAGTGTGGGGGGGTTGGGGTGGAGTGGGGGTAGAAAAATTAGCCCTGTATTTTGGAGTCATGCACTGAGAATATACAACGTGCAATATTGAGCCATTTTCCTCTCACGTTTGAAGTTTAAAGGGACCTCATGGTAGTTCTTTCTGGCAAATGGAGTACCTAGAACAGCTTACACCTAAAATTCTGCTGCAGAGTTGCCGCACCTGCTGAAAATATATATATTTCTTCACAGTTGAACCAAAACATTTTAATAGACAAATGAATTGAGACCATTTGTAGCAGTCGTGAATGGATTGTGAATTAACACAATGCAGATTCTATAAATGAGATAAAGATTAAATTCCTGTCTCTGTTTTGTATGATCACCATGGCAAAGGCTTACTTTAACCTTGCTCTGCACTCTAGAACACTAAAATGACTACTATTATTTTCTTGGTGAGAGTGCAAACTACTGCTAGACCTCAGCCCATGCCATTCAAATTAACTATTGGAGGATAGGGCGTACATGAGAGACAATACCGAGATGAAACATCTGATTCTTTTTAAAGCTCCCTCCCTTCCTATCTCCTGCCCCTGGAGGCATCTGCTGTCAGATAAATGCTTCCCTATACTTCTACATTGGCGTGTTTGTGTTCAGGACATTGGCTATGTGGGGATTCTGCCTCACCATTCCATGCTCTCATATAATGTTGCTCCAGTGGGCTATTCACCATGAAAAAATCAGACACTTTCTGAAGACTTTGGATAGCTTATCCTTGCCTACTTAAAACCACTTATGATGTCCTAATCAAATCAGTTTAAGTAATTTGGACGCCATTTTGTTGTACCTTTTCTGTGCTGTTCTGTGTTTCACAGAGAAAGTAAAGCAGAGTGAGCCTGCCTGCAATGCATTCTGCTCCAAATGGGAGTACAGATTTCCATTGCAGTTGGTCAGACCCTCCTATCTCTTTTAAACATGAATTAATCGATGCTCTGGAAAAACAGTTGTACCAACCAAATAACAATTATTTGGTGATTAAGCTTCTATATAAACAAACCTTTAGCAAGTCGTAGCCCATTCCTCTTCTGCCTGGTTAGAAGCAGTTGCTTTGTTTCCCCTCCAGCCATGTTGTAACAAGTGATTTCTACAGTACCAACTTTTATTGTTCACAAATTTAGAGGGGCCTACAAAATGTTAGTTTTTGAAAGCATGCCATTTTGCCACAATAAATCCAAATTGCTAAGTTCTTGTACATTTGGTAACATTGTATGTCTGTTAATAGAAACAAATATGAAGTTTAGAGACCCATCTAGGAGGAGGTGAGTGTGAAAATGGGAAGGAAATATCCTAACAATATTATTTTTTCTTTTCGTTTAGCCAGTCATCTCTAAACTCACCTGACTGGCAATGTCTTGATGTAAGCCTTTCTAAAATAAAAGGCTGCTGTAATTGATGCAGAAAGTGTCTCCAAGTTGAAAATCTTGTTGCTGTTGAATCTTATTGATGTTGAATGGAATGGAGACTGGGTGAATCTGATCCAGAACATAACAGGCTATTGAATTAAGCATCCATGTAATAGGATATTTTATAAGAGCTGCATCTACACATATTAAAGAGGTTACTAAAGGGATACTAAAAGATGGTTGCTGTTCGTAAGTTATTGTCAGATCTTTTCAACTATGTTTATCAAATTGTGATGTGATGCCCAAAATGTAAAACTTGTAGCTTTGTTTGTGTGATGTGACAAAAAGAATACATAGAATATACTAATGTGATTCCTATATTTAAAAAGGGAGATGGAACAAGTCCAGGGAACTATAGACCAATTAGTTTAATGTCGGTGCTAGGAAAGATAATGGAATCCTTACTCAAAGATGTAATAGAAAAACATCTAGAAACTGAAAATTAGTCAGCATAGATTTCATAAGGGAAGGTCATGCTTGACCAACCTTATTAAATTATTTGAAGAAGCAACAGAAAGGGTAGATAAGGGTAATGCAGTAGATGTAATATATTTGGATTTCCAAAAGGCTTTCGATAAGGTACCACATAGTAGACTCATGACTAAGGTTAGAACATGGAGTCAGGGGACAAGTAGCAGAATGGATAGCAAGCTGGCTATAAAACAGAAAATAGAGAATCAGGGTTAAAAATAGTTTCTCAGACTGGCAAAAGGTGGGAAGTCGTGTTCCACAAGGATTGCTGCTCGGACCACTGTTGTTCACATTTACATGAACGATTTGGACTCGGAATTGGAAGTATAATTTCAAAATTTGCGAACGACACCAAATTGGGTGGTGTAGTTAATACAAAGGAGTACTGAGACAAAATACAGGAAGACATTAATAAACTTGCACAATGGCCATGTAATTGGCAAATTAACTTCAATATAGTTAAGAGTGAGGTGGTACATTTTGGTAGGAAGAATGAGGAGGCCACATACTCCTTGGAAAATAAGTGTCTAAATGGGGTAGAGGAGTAGAGGGATCTGGCAGTACAGATACACAAATCACTAAAAGTAGCGATGCAGATTAATAATGTCATTTAAAAAAAAACCCCACAGGGGTTCATTTCTAGAGGGATAGAATTGAAAAGCAAAGAAGTTACATTAAACTTGTATAAAACCTTGGTTAGACCACACTTGAAGTACTGTGAACAGTTCTAGTCTCCATAATTATAAAAAGAACATAAAGGCACTGGAGAAGATGCAAAAAAGATTTACTAAAATTATACCAGACTGAGAGGTTATACCTATAAGGAAAGATTGAACAGGCTGGGGATCTTTTCCCTAGAAAGGAGAAGACTCAGGGGTGACCTGATGGAGATCTTTAAGATTATGAATGGGTTTGATAGGATAGATGTAGAGAAGATGCTTCTACTTGCGGGGAGACCAGAACTAGGGGCTATAAATATAAGGTAGACACTAATAAATCCAAAAGGGAATTAAGGAGAGACCTCTTTACCCAGAAAGTGGTTAGAGGGTAGAACATGCTACCACAAGGAGTTGTTGAGGCAAATAGCATAGATGCATTTAAAGGGAAGCTGGTTAAATACATGAGGGAGAAAGGAATAGAAGGATATGCTGATGAGGTTAGATGAAGTAGGGTGGGAGGAGGCTTGTTTGGAGCTAAACACCGGCATGGACCTATTGGGCCGAATGGCCAGTTTCCGTGCTGTAAATACCATGTATTACTATAATATATACTCCACAGGAGTCTCCTCCCATTCCATCGACTTCATCTCAGCCTTTCAGCATATCTTTCTATTGCTTTTTCTCTCGTACGCGTCTAGTTTCCTTTTGAAAGCATCTAAGCTAATGCTGTGGTCATAAATCTTGCTTTCCAAACTAGTGATGGTTTCCATTTTCAGATTTGACTGTACTTGATCCAGTGATTTTCCACACCAATGTTAAGCTACTTTGGCCTATTATGGTTTTATATGATCTTAAAACATAGAAGATAGGAGCAGGAGTAGGCCATTCGGCCCCTCTAGCCTGCTCCGCCATTCAGTGCGATCATGGCTGATCATCCAAGTTCAGTACCCGGTCCCTGCTTTCTCCCCATACCCCTTGATCCCTTTAGCCTTAAGAAATATATCCAACTCCTTCTTGAATATATTTAATGAATTGGCCTCTACTGCCTTCTGTGGTAGAGAATTCCACAGGTTCACCACTCTCTGGGTGAAGAAATTCCTCCTCATTTCTGTCCTAAAAGGCCTACCCCTTATCCTTAGACTCCTGGTTCTGGATTCCCTGACCATCGGGAACATCCTCCCTGCATCTAGTCTGTCCAGTCCTGCCAGAATTTTATAAGTTTCAATGAGATCCCCTCTCATTCTTCTAAACTCCAGCGAGTATAAGCCCAATCGACCCAATCTCTCCTCATACGTCATTCCTGCCATCCCAGGTATCAGCCTGGTGAATCTTCGCTGAACTCCTTCCATGGCGAGAACGTCCTTCCTCAGATAAGGCGACCAAAACTGCACACAATACTCAAGATGTGGTCTCACCAAGGCCCTGTACAACTGCAGCAAGACATCCTTGTTCTTGTACTCAAACCCTCTCGCTATGAAGGCCAACATACCATTTGCCTTCTTAACCGCCTGCTGCACCTGCATGCTTACCTTCAGCGACTGGTGCACAAGGACACTCAGGTCTCGTTGCACTTCCTCTTTTCCCAATCTATTGCCATTCAGATAATAATCTACCTTCCTATTTTTGCCACCAAAGTGGATAACCTCACATTTATCCACATTATATTGCATCTGCCATGCTTCTGCCCAATCACCCAACCTGTCCAAATCATCCTGTAGTTTCTCGGCATCCTCCTCACAGCACACACGCCCACCCAGCTTTGTGTCGTCTGCAAATTTGGAGATGTTACATCTAGTTCCCTTGTGTAGATCATTAATATATATTGTGAATAGCTGGGGTCCAAGGACCGATCCCTGCGGTACCCCACTAGTCACTGCCTGCCACTCAGAAAAAGACCCGTTTATTCCAACTCTTTGCTTTCTATCTGCCAACCAGTTCTCCATCCAAGTCAATACCTTGCCCCCAATCCCATGTGCCTTTACTTTACATGCTAATCTCTTATGTGGGACCTTATCGAAAGCCTTCTGAAAGTCCAAATACACCACATCCACTGGTTCTCCCTTATCAATTTTACTAGTTACATCCTCAAAAAATTCCAGTAGATTAGTCAAGCACGATTTACCTTTTGTAAACCCATGTTGACTTTGTCCGATCCTGTTACTGTTTTCCAAGTGCTCTGCTATTACATCTTTTATAATGGACTCTAGCATTTTCCCCACTACCGATGTCAGGCTTACCAGTCTGTAATTCCCTGTTTTCTCTCTACCACTTTTTTTGAATAGTGGGGTAACTTTAGCTACCCTCCAATCCATGGGTACTGTTCCAGATTCCATCGAATGTTGGAAGATGATCAGCAATGCATCTACTATTTCTAGGGCCACTTCCTTAAGTACCCTAGGATATAGATTATCAGGCCCTGGGGATTTATCGGCCTTCAATCCCATCAATTTCCCTAACACCATTTCCCTACAAATACTGATTTCTTTCAGTTCCTCCCTTTCATCAGACCCTATGTTCCCTGACATTTCCGGGAGGTTATTTGTGTTCTCCTTTGTGAAGACAGAACCAAAATATGTATTTAATTGGTCTGCCATTTCTTTGTTCCCCATTATAAATTCCCCTGATTCTGACTGCAAGGGACCTACGCTTGACTTCACCAATCTTTTTCTCTTCACACATATCTATAAAAGCTTTTACAGTCAGTTTTTATGTTCCCTGCAAGCTTACTCTCATATTCTATTTTCCCTTAATTAATCCCTTTGTCCTCCTTTGAATCCTAAACTGCTCCCAATCCTCTGGATTACTGCTTTTTTTGGCCAATTTATATGTTCTCTCCTTGGATCTTATGCTATCCCTAATTTCCCTCGTTAGCCACGGTTGAGTCACATTTTTTGTTTTATTTTTATGCCAAACTGGGATGAACAAATTCTGTAGTTCATCCATGTGGTCTTTGAATGTTTGCCATTGCCTATCCACCGTTAACCCTTTGAGTGACATTCCCCAATCAATCCTACCCAATTTGCGCCTCAGACCATCATAGTTTCCTTTATTTAAATTCAGGACCCTAGTCTCTGAGTCAACTACTTCATTCTCCATCTTAATGAAGAATTCGATCATATTATGATCGCTCCGACCCAAGGGGCCTCATACAACAAGATTGCTAATTAATCCTTTCTCGTTACATAATACCCTGTCTAAGATGGCCTGATCTCTGGTTGGTTCCTCGACATATTGGTCCAGGAAACAATCCCGTAAACACTCCAGGAATTCCTCCTCCATAGTATTGTTACTAATTTGGTTAGCCCAATCTATATGTAGATTAAAATCACCCATGATGACTGCTGTGCCCTTTTTGCACGCTTCTCTAATTTCCCTTTTAATGCCATCCCCAACCTCCGCATTACTGTTTGGAGGTCTATATACCACTCCCACTAATGTTTTCTGCCCCTTGGTATTTCTCAATTCTACCCATACAGATTCCACATCATCAGAGCTAATATCCTTCCTTACAATTGTGTTAATTGTAAGAATTCTGTTGAGATGCACTCACTGGATGTTTTAGGATGCTTTGCCAGTCACTAACGATGATTTTCTATTTTATTGAGGTTATGCTATATATTGGAAAGGAAAATGGATGCTTGGTTTCTCTCTCTAATTTCTCTTTTAAATCATTTTAACGTGCGATGGAACTTCTATTTCCCTGTTTGTCATTTTTCTTACTCTTCTGGATGTGATTGCTGTTCTATCCCTGGAAACCAGGCAGCACACCGTGTATACTTCATTCCAAGGGCAGCCTGCTACAGGAAGGACGATGAGCTCCTCGGCTAATTGACTGTCTCCTCTGCTGTAAAATCTTCTCTTAACCATCATCATCTGGGAAATGCTAAAAGCAAGATTTATGACCACAAAGTGAGATGGGCTGTTTATTCAGAGTGACATGTGCATCAAAATGGGTCACATTCATAAACCAAATAAAATCCCCCTATTGATCAAACCTCAACAGGTCTGTGCTCCCTACAGCAGTCCATTCTTTTAAATTATTTGCCAGTGGTTGCCTTTTTTTTTAAAAATGATTAAAAAGAAATCAAACCGATGACTTAACTCATCACTGCAGTGTCAAGTAGTAACCTTGGAGCACAGTCACCATTTGGAATTATTGATGACCCTGTGTGTAATTGCCTGGCTGCAGATTGGGTCATTTAGTCTGGTGATGTTCAGGGTTTTATTTCTTAATCATTTCCCGTTGCTCTTGCAATTTACAGTATGACATGACTTTTTGTTCCTCATCCTCAACTACTGAACCATCTTTGACAATGTAAACGATTCCATTCTCCTCTGGTCCATTTTTGTGTCGTTATTCTCTCCTGGTTCCTCATCTATCTGTACCAATGCAGCCAGTATGTTGTCTCAAACAATTACTCATCTTATCCTGCATGTTCCTCCGCGACGTACTGCAGAACTCTGTCCTGGATCCCTTCTTATTTATCATCTACATACTACTCCTCGGTGACATCATACACAAATATGGGGTCAGCTTTCAAGTGACATTACACACTGACTGACATCTAAACACTGACTGAGGTGCCTTTGCCCACTGAACCTACAAACAGAGACTCACTTTAAAATAAGGACAACTTAGGTTGAGTTTGTGAGCCTTGCCTTCTGGAGTGCTAACAGTGTATGATATGGTTGTTGATCCAGTGAAATTTTGCACACGTGGGCTGACATTAATTAGATATTGAAACATTGACGTACGAAGTGTAACAATTTTTTGATCCATCCGATACAAGATACCTGGAGTAAGTGGGGAAGGTCCTCTGTTTACGACCAGGATATGTCTCTTGTAATCTTTGACATGCCTATGTAACCTGAATTCCCGTTGTGTCTATGTGCATGCGTGCTTTAGCTACTGCTCTGAGCCTATTACAACTTTAGCCCTTTATTCCCTATTGGGCCGTTCTCTCCTGTCTCCTCCCCTTCCTGTCACCTAATCATGCCACCCTTCATTTCTCCCCTCTCTGGTACTTTGCCCCCTCCCCCAATTCCTATCCCTCGGCCATCATTGTCTGGGGAGGCATCTGGGGCTCTGACCAAGGGGGTGGAAGTGTGAGCGCTTGGAGAGGAGTCCCCTCTTCCATGTTCCCTCCCACCATCATCCCTTTCATGTGCCACCCGTACTTCCCTGCTAGCAAGGAGCTTGAGAGAACCTTGCTGCACTTCCGTGGGGCCATGAGGGCCCTCATCTATACTAACACCCCTTCTAGAAAGGGCGTCTATGAGCCTCTGGTTTCTCTTCTCCATAGATGTCCAACTACTTTGAAGTGAAACCACCTGAGACTGGTGCGTTATGTCCCCCATGCAGGTGGCCATCCTATCCATGGAGGAACTTACAGTTGCCAGTGTGTGTGTCACGGTGGTGCTCATGTTTGAGATGGACTCCTCCATTCTCTGCACACTCGCAGTCACAGCGCTCGCAAAACCTGTCAGAGCCTCCTACACTTGTTCCTGCAGCTCCAGGATCGTTCTCTTCCTGGATGGCCCCTGAGGCGCAGTGTCTGCATGCAACTGAGCAAAGCTAGGAGACTCCTGCGCCCTCTGACGAGGGGTCTCCACTGCTGTCACTGTCACCATCTGCTCTTGCTCACCTGTGAAGTGAAATACACCAGGTGACACTACTCGTGAGGGACCCACCGAGGTTTGTGTCTCTGCGCTGGTGTTGGCTTGCCATGTATGAGGTAACGCTGCTCCCTCAGAGGCAGGAGGTTCCTCTGAGGAGTTTTGTTGCTCTTCCTCCTGGACAGTGGGGGGAGGGCCTCTTGAGAGTAAAGACAGCATTTAGATATGAGATGGGAGAATAAAGACAACATTTCGATAGGAGATGCCGACTGCAGACACATACCATTATCCACATGATGAGCATTCATTTTCTGGTGACATCAGACCCCATATGAGTGACTGACTGATGAAAGACATGCAAGTGTATGGAATATAATTGTCACCAGGTTCTTATAATGAGCCCCTCTCTCCATCCCCCAGTTCCAGCTGGTTGACCACTCCTGCTATATCCAGTGCTGTTTCCTCTGCTGTGGTTAAAAAGGCCATGCATTGAGGTCCTCCTCCGGTTCTCTCCCTTTCCCTCTTATTGTGGGCTCTCTTTTCCTGCAAGGACGGAAAGAAGAGAAGGTTGAGTTGTGTGTGATGGAATGAGTGTAAGGAATGGATGGGTTACATCTTTAGAGGGAGAATATGATGCAGTAGGGTGCAAATACCAAGTTGCCTCCTTTTGTGTTGTTAGTTGATGTCATTGCATAACTACGAGGGTGAGTGTGAGGGGTGCATAGTAAGATGGGGACGTGATAATGTAGATAGAGAGGGATGGATGAACGTCCAAGGGATGGTGGGTTAAGTAACGGTGTGCAGGAGGAGGGATGGCAATGCAAAGTGGTGGGGATGTGATGACGGGCACAGCAGCATCAAGATAAGTGTGGCTTTATACTCACTTTTCCTGATCTTAGAAAATCATTAAACCTCATGTGGTACTACACCCAGGTCCGAACCACAACTGACATTCCTGTCACTTCCTGCACTATCTGCAGCTATGCTGCCTGGGGAAGCCTCTTCCTACCATCCGTAGGGAAGAGAACCTGCATAAGTGCTCTCACTACGTCCACAAGATGATGGAGTGATCCCTCACTGAGGCGAGGTGCTGCTCTTTGATGATGGGAAGACATTATGCACATCTGCACACACTGACAGCAATGCATTAACTGTAATCACAAGTGAATGTAAATGGGCATGGCCCCATTAAATATACCGGCAAGAATCGCATCATCCGATGACGTTGCCAGACCCACACCTTTTAATAGGGACGGGAAACGCGCAGGGCAGGCTTAACAAGGCCCATTACGGTAAGATCTTATTTTTCAGTGGGATCAACTCAGCAGTGGAGTCTCCACCTGCCACTGGTCTCTCCCGCCATGAAGCTGCCCAGGTAGGCAAAATCGCAGCCAGTGTTTCTTTTCTCCTATTTTTATTACCAGTGCTGGAGCAGATCGTGGCTTAGACTATTCCCCAAAGAATTCCCCAACGCCCCCCCCCCCCCACCTCTTTAAAAAAAAAAAAAAAAAAAAAACTCCCCAGGATTTGAGCTGCAGATCCTTAAATATCCACAAAGAGTTAGTGAGACTTCCTGAATTTTAATTTTTTAAAATTCTTTCCTGAGATGTGGGCGTTGCTGGCAAGGCCAGCATTTATTGCCCATCCTTAGTTGCCCTTGAGAAGGTGGCAGTGAGCTGCCTTCTTGAACTGCTGCAGTTTGTGTGGTGAAGGTACTCCCACAGTGCTGTTAGGGAGGGAGTTCCAGGATTTTGACCCAGCAATGATGAAGGAATTTCCAAATCAGGATGGTGTGTGACTTGGAGGGGAACTTGCCGGTGATGGTGTTCCCCTGCACCTGCTGCTCTGGTCCTTCTAGGTGCTAGAGGTTGCGGGTTTGGGAGATGCTGTTGAAGAAGCCTTGGTGAGTTGCTGCAGTGCACCTTGTAGATGGTACACACTGCAGCCACGGTGCACCGGTGGTGGAGGGAGTGAATGGGGTGCCAATCAAGCGGGCTGCTTTGTCCTGGATGGTGTTGAGTTCTCGAATGTTGTTTAAGCTGCACTCATCCAGGCAAGTGGAGAGTATTACATCACACTCCTGACTTGTGCCTTGTAGATAGTGGAAAGACTTTGAGGAGTCAGGAGGTGAGACGCTCGCTGCAGAATACCCAGCCTCTGACCTGCTCTTGTAGTCACAGTATTTATGTGGCTGGTCCAGTTAAGTTTCTGGTCAATGGTGACCCCCAGGATATTGATGGTGGGGGATTTGGCGATAGTAATGCCGTTTAATGTCAAGGGGCGGTGGCTAGACTCTCGCTTGTTGGAGATAGTCATTGCCTGGCACTTGTGTGGCGCGAATGTTACTTGCCACTTATCAGCCCAAGCCTGGATGTTATCCAGGTCTTGCTGCACGTGAGCATGGACTGCTTCATTATCTGAGGAGTTGCGAATGGAACTGAACACTGCAATCATCAGTGAACATCCCCACTTCTGACCTTATGATGGAGGGAAGGTCATTGATGAAGCAGCTGAAGATAGTTGGGCCTAGGACACTGCCCTGAGGAACACTTGCAGCGATGTCCTGGGGCTGAGGTGATTGGCCTCCAACCACCACAACCATCTCCCTTTTTGCTAAGTATGACTCCAGCTAGTGGAGAGTTTTCCCCCTGATCCCCATTGACTTCAATTTTACTAGGGCTGCTTGATGCCACACTGCTGCCTTGATGTCAAGGGCAGTCAATGTTATCTCACATCTGAAATTCAGGGGGTTATATTGGCCAAAGGGTGAAAACAGATACTAAATGGGTGCATTCCAATAAAACTAGCCTTTTTGATAGTCTAGATTTAGCACAGTATATGTAGGCTCCTTGCACCCACTTCCACTGAAGGGGTGGAGTGCTCTGGCTAGCACACAGCGGCACATTGCAGGATGGCTCAGGGACCGAGGGAGCACAGGTTGTCGGATGCAGCACTGGAGGTCCTGGTGGAGGAGGTCCAGAGCAGGAGGGATGTCCAGACCAAGGGAACCCCTAGCAAGATGCCCATGACCAAGCGCTCTCTTTCTCCTGGTAAGGTGCAGTAGCATAGCACTTACTCTTTTTAGGTGAAGTCCTCAGAATTTCCAGAATAGGTGTTGCTCAAGTGTTGAAGTCTTGACATAGTGTCTCAGAAAGTCTCCCAATGTATTTCAGGGTCCTCTTAACAACTCCAGCAGCAATGACCATGAAGTGATGAGTATCCCTTTAAGTAGCGCTTGAAATCGACATCAACACCGTGATCACTGTTGGGATAGGGTGTTAATTGAAGCGCTAGCTACCAAAATGCCGTGCAGCCTCTTTAATGAGTGTTAGCAGGCATTTTAAGTGGCAAACATCTGTTGAACAAGTCTCCAGGCAGCCGTTCCTAGCATAGCTTCAACTACTTTACCAAGATGGCATCTTGTGCTAAACGTGGGCAAAACTGGCATGTCAGCTTAAGACCCCATCTTGACCACCTCTTCAGCACCTAAAGTATTCGGCAAAAATCGCCCCCCGATCTTTTGTCCATGTCTAGACCAAGACTGTAATGAGGTCGGGAGCTGAGTGATCCTGGTGGAACCCAAACTGAGCATCGGCGAGCAGGTTATTGGTGAGTAAGTGCCGCTTGATAGCACTATCGACGATATCTTCATCACTTTGCTGATGATTGAGAGTAGACTGATGGGGTGGTAATTGGCTGGATTGGATTTGTCCTACTTTTTGTGGACAGGACATACCTGGGTAATTTTCCACTTTGTCGGGTAGATGCCAGTGTTGTAGCTGTACTGGAACAGCTTGGCTAGAGGCGCTGCTAGTTCTGGAGCACAAGTCTTCAGCACTACAGCGGCATGTTGTCGGGGCCCATAGCCTTTGCCGTATCCAGTGCGCTTAGCCGTTTCTTGATACCGCGTGGAGTGAATCAAATTGGCTGAAGACTGGCATCTGTGATGGTGGGGACCTCTGGAGGAGGTCGAGAGGGATCATCCACTCGACACTTCTGGCTGAAGATAGTTGCAAACACTTCAGCTTTGTCTTTTGAACTTGCATGCTGGGGTCTGCTATCATTTGCGGATGGGGATTTTCATGGAGCCTCCTCCTCCCGTTAATTGTTTAATTGTCCACCACCATTTATGACTGGATGTGGCAGGCCAACTAAGTAACCTCATCCAGCTGTATGTCCAAGGCTCCACTCTTTTCTCCTCCCACACTGCAGTACTGCTTATTCCCACCTCCTCCACTCCTTAGCAGCCAATCTTTAAGCCATTTTTAGATCAACCACTTTGCCATGCCTTTTCTTTCCTTCAGAAGCATCTTAAATGTATCATTTATGACTGCTTTTAAGGCCCCACTTAATCTTTCCCTCTGTTCAGTGTTGTCCTCGCCCTCTGGTTAAGTGAGCTGACATTCTTCTATGTGAGACGCTCTAAAGGTATAAGATGGTGGTGCACATTGAATCATGATTTTTTTTTTCTTTACCCCCTAGTTTTAGTAGATTCTACAACTAAACGTAATGACTTTGGTATAACTTGTATGGAGATCCAAGATGGGCTCAAAACTAATAAATGCCCAGGAATAGATGGTGTACTTGAGGGTACATCTAGGGACAAAATCTTCAGTGTTGATGGTCATCATGAGGGAGTCAATGAATGTAGAAATTTTCAAAAGTGAGATTGCTAGATTTTTGTTGTGCAAGGGTATCGAAGGATATGTATCAAGGAGGAGTAAATGGAGTTGAGGTACAGATCAGCTATGATCTGACTGAATGGTGGAACTGGCACAAGGGGCTGAATGGCCTCCTCCTGTTCTGAAGTGAAAGTTTTGTATGTTCTGGAAACTTCTTGGTAAATCTTAGAAAGTTATTTTAATGAAATTGATACAATATCTGAAAATTGAAGAGTGTGATCTGCTATCAAATTGTGATTGTTGGAAGATGGTACAGTCTACTGTGATTAAATAGGAGCTGTTCAGATCTTGCTTTTTTTTGTTACAGAACACACACTTTTAGGACAGCCCTACACTGTGATTTCCACATATTTTATCTAATTCATTTTACCCCAGGGTTTTTGAATTACATTAAATATGTATTTTGATATATTTTCAGTAACTCATTACTGTGGTAAATTTTATCACTCCGGAGATTTTAAATTGGATGGAGATTCATTATTGAGCTTGAGTAAATATTTGATTAAGATTCATTCTGACTCCTGCATTCATGTTGCAGTGTATATGTCACTGGCGTAGGCAATGTGTGATTTTCAAACATGGCCCTGCAGTTTCCCTAACCTGGATACTTGTACAGTCCATCGAATTTTCTGTACATTCTGCTTTCCTAATGAGCTCAGACCATTTGACTATGAATGAATTTGCTTGCCTGTACAAACCCAGCCTTGAATGAATGTACAGTGAGTTATAATGTGGCAATTTAGGCCATTACACCTGTTGTCAGCTCTCCCTAATCCCTGACCCCAAAAAATGGTTATGGTTTGAGCCCACTAAGCACTGGCTGGGAGGGAGTTGCCAGTTCTCAGTCAGTAGGCAGGACTGTCCAGTTGACCTCTGAATTGCAGGAGGGGGCAAATGAGAAATAGCTACCTCACCCTCGTGCTAGTGCATTGCCTTTTGCTGAGAGCACAGCAGCTCCCATTTACAGTGGTTGTGTGGTATCATCTACAATCTGAAGGCTGTGTTATGACAAGGAACTCCTATAGTAGAGGTAATAGAAGGAGCAAAAGGTAAAAATACTTTTGCAAATGAAGGAGTCTGGGCTATGTGCCTGGCAGAACCGGTTGTTGAACTTAAACTTGGGAGCAGAGCATAGGCAAGCCAAGGAGTGGAGTACAGCTATGAAGCATGGTGTGAGCTCCCTAAGGCTTGTGGAGGGCTGTCTCTACGTCTGTGTGATGTGAATGAGACTGCAAGTTTGTGCAGGTAATCACTCTGTAGAAGTGTATGTAAATCCCACTCACCTCACTTTACATTATACTAAGATCACAATTATGAAAAGATTTCCTCCAGTCTGAGCTTGATTTGGATGTGTGGTGGCATTTTCCTCCTATATATATGTTTGGGGAGAAATGATTTTTGTAATTTGGTGAATGTCAATAATGGAAAATAACCACTGAGAAAGATTGAGATACTTGACAATTATGATAGTTTTGGCTTACAGTGTTAGGATTTTTCAAGTAATATTTCCAAGTACATAGAATATACAGCATAGAAACAAGCCTTTTGGCCCAACCAGTCCGTGCCGGTGTTTATGCTCCACTCGAGCCTCCCCCCATCCTTTCTCATCTAACTATCAGCATAACCCTCTATTCCCTTCTTCCTCATATGCTTATCTAGCCTCCCTTTAAATACATCTTTACTATTCGCCTCAACGACTCCCTGTGATAGCAAGTTCCACATTCTCAGGCTAAAGAAGTTTCTTCTGAATTCCCTATTTGATTTCTTGGTGATTATATTGATGTCCTCTAGTTTTGCTCTTTCCCACAAGTGTCAACTCTATCAAAACCTTTCATAATTTTAAAGACCTCTATTAGATTACCCCTCAGTCTTCTCTTTTCAAGAAAAATTAGACCCAGCTTGTTCATCCTTTGCTGATGGGTATAACCTCACATTTCTGGTATCATCCTTGTAAGTCTATTTTACACCCTCTCCAATGTTCCCTTTCGTTCTGCAGGTTCCATGATGAGCCACATGCGCGGAATCTTGAATGGCCCTTGCGGCCTCTTGAAGAGGCCACTTAGGCCAAAAAAAAATTAGGGGGAACATTGCTCTCCACTGCCTCTATAAACATTTTTAAATATGGGGACCAGAACTGTCCACAGTACTTAGTGTGGTGTAACCAAGGATCGATACAAATTTAGCATAACTTTATTTTTCAATTCTATCCCTCTAGAAATAAACCTTAGTACTTGGTTTGTTTTTTATGGCCTTATTAACCTGCGTCGCTACTTTGTGATTTGTAGTCTTGGATCCCTTTGCTCCTCTACCCCATTCATATTCTTATTTTCCAAGTAACACCTCACACTTGTCTGTGTTGAAATTCATTTGCAAATTATATGCCCAGTAATTTGTTGAAGTCCTCCTCGGTATTGACAATTTGGTGTCATCCGCAAATTTAGAAATGGTTTTTTTTGATTCGAAAGTCCAAATTGTTAACATAAATCATGAACAACAGTGGTCCCAACACTGATCCTTGTGGGACCCCACTTCCCACCTTCTGCCACTCTGAATTACCCCTACTTTCTGTCTTGCAGCCAGCTAGCTATCCATTCTGCTACTTGTCCCCCGACTCCGCATGCATACTTAACTGGCATTTGAAAGTGAAGATGAGTGAACTGTTGACTGAGGACAAACTATATCTAATGTTAAACTCTAACTTAGAAAATGTAAAGTTTCCTGTAAAGGACTTGTAAATTTGTAAACAAAAAGCTGTCATTGATTTGTATTCTTGCAGTTAGCACTCTGTATTGAAAATGCTATCTGTTTGTTTTCCAGCTTCTGTTGTTATGCGATGGATGATCGGAATGACAGAAATAGAAAAAGGCTCCAGCTATGGCAACAAGGACATGAACCGAAAAAATTAATTTCCATGGAGACTGGTAGTACCGTAAAGGGAGCAAATATATATTTTTGAATAGGAGTTGTGGCAGATACTGGGTTCAAGGGGATGATGCATCTAAATTACTGTGTAGAGTGGTATCTTAATCTGCGCAAAAGGATAGAGTGGATCAGTATCCTTTGTGATGTGAATGGTTTCACGTACCCCATACATTAATAAGTGGTGAAATTGGATATTGTCACAGAATGTCACACCAATAGTGTTACTTAAAGATCTGACTTATTGAGGCTTTCAATATTATGACATTTCAATCTAAATGGAAATTACTTTTTTTTTTAAAAACCTGGTGTAACCGAAGAATTCAGCCTTTTTCTAACAACATAAAATTGTGCTTCTAACTTATTCAAATGCATTTGTATTTCACTGAATCTGAGTCATTCTTCAGCATTACAGGAATGGAGATTGTGTTTTTATCACTTGCAAGTGCTGAAATATTTGGTATACGGACCCATCCCTGGCAAATAAAGGGTGGAGCTGTGACTGATCTGCAAAGTAGGTGGATCTGGTACTGCAGGTTACTGCTGTACCACAGGACCAAAGTTAACAGATTTACATCTACGAATCTCTCTTTCTCTTCTTTCTCCCCCCCCCCCAGTCTTGTTGGAATTTGCCCTGAGCGAAGGCGAGGCACTTCCCCATAGGGTGGGAAGACAGCCGGGCCTTACACCCCAAGCTACTCTGCTGCGTCTCCCAGTACGTGGTTTTAGTGCCATTAGAATGGGAGTGGGTTGCTTAGCTGGAGAATGGCAAGGCTCAGGAAGGGAGAAAAGAAATTTAAATGTGATTTTGAACTGTAAAGTATGTGGTGAATCCATTCTAAAAGACCTTGTTTACCCAGAGTGCACACTTTGCATATGATTTTTAATAGATAATTGTTTAATATATGAATTTGGAGAGAAGATGGAGCACAATGAATTTTTTCATTTCACTGTGCATTGGCCTCCTCATAGCATGTAAGGTAAATTTCTTTAAAAGGATCTGTGGACTGCTCCTAAATATGACTGTAATCTGTCTTTTGTAGTCTGAGAACTAGTGACGCCCCATCATTTAAACAGTGAAAAAGGTCTTGTGACCAGTACAATAACTCAACTCTCAGGACTTCTGTCAACTTACCAAACTAACAGAAAATGGATTGGAAAAAACTGAATGAAATGACTGAGATTTCTTAGAAATGTTGTTATAAAATAATACAGCATAATTTTCTCCTGGACCTAATTTCTGATGTACTGAACAGAATGATATCCACACCACTTGAACAATATCTACATTGGCTATTCTTTTGGCGAAAAAGAAACTTATTTTTTTCTAGTCTTGCACCTCTTGTAGCCCGATTGTCCAGGAAATAGTCTAGGCTGCAGATGTCTCCACTAACCTTTTAGTGGCATTCAGCTAGCAGCAGTTCAGGGTGGAACTGTCATTGTTTCCGAATGAGAATACTTCCCTTTTGTCAGTGACTCATACACCTCTCTCGTGTGAGTATATGAAACTGGAGAGGAGATATGAAAGGAGCATTCAGTGCAATGTCAATTCTTGCTGCATTTGTAGGTGTCACCGAGTTTTAAAAAAAAATCTTCTATTTGTCTCTCTTCTTTTCCCTCCCTCCTCTCTCTGCCGCCACCACCCCCCCCCCCCAATCAGAGAAATACTGCCATAGGTTGAACTAATGCATGTAGAGTTGAGATCCACTTCCTATTCTGTTTCCCTCCTAGACAGCTGGAGACCAGTTTGTTGGAGTTTCTTACAACCAGTGGTTAACTTTTCAAGTACATGCAGCAGATGAATGATTGACCAGATATTCAGCTTGTGGTGGTGCTAGTACAACATTTCACTGTAGTGATTTGAGTTTGTTTTGCATGCACTCTAAGTTCTCCTGTTGCTGAACAATTTCTAAACTGCATTAGCAGGAAGCAATTACCAGCAGTTTCCCTTACCAAGCTAATGTGTCTCATTAATCCAGGCAATGGAGGGTGTGTTGCACCAGAGCAAGCAGGCTAGTTTAATATGAAATATATTGTAAATTTGTAACCAATTAGCTGTTCAAAACTTTGTGCTGTGCAAGTGTACCTTTTTCCTCTCTGGATAAGATGGGTTAGTCTTTGACCAAATGAACTAATAACTGAGGAAATTAGTGTTAAGTTGACAGACTGTAATTGATGTGACTACTGAAAAGATTGTATCCAATGTATAAAATTGGTTCCATCTGCCAAACATTTTGTCAGCATTACCTTTCGAGCAGTGTTTCTCTTTTTTGGTTCCCTTCAGAACAAAATTTGGAGAAGTGCAATTTGAATATTCTCATTTTCCATATAATTTCTAATCAGCATCAGATACTTTTGTATCGCTTTGCAGATATTCTGATAAACCTTAAATGTTTAATGTGCAGCTTTGATATCATTCAGTATTAAGTTAAAATTCATCAGGGGAATTACATAGCATTTTTTCTGCAGTTGTAGTTTTTTGAAGTTAAACCACACAAAAGGTTAATGAATAAGGTGGAATTTGGAATTATGACTGAATCTGAATTTTAAAATGACTCGAGTTGTGACCAGTGCACAATGGGCCTTTGAAAATCAGTCAGCATAAATAACTTGAGGACTATAACCATGAACGGCCATGAGAACATTTCTCTTAAGTAGTTTTGCAAAGAGCATGTACTTGTGTGCCATATTTGTTTGTTATCTTGGTAATGGCAGAGAATATAAGTAATTTCCTGAGTATATTCCTGTTTTGTCAGGGTGGCAATGATTAATCTAAGTAATTCTGTCTGGGAAATGCCTATCAATACTCTACAGTTATGACACACATACTCTCAAAAAAAAAGTCAGAATGTTGTGGGTTCAAGTCTCGCTCCAGAGACTTGAAACCATAATCTAGGCTGACACTGCAGTGCATTACTGAGTGAGTCCTACACTGTCAGAGGTGCTGTCTTTCAGATGAGACATTAAACCAAGACCCCTTCTCCCCTCGGGTGAATGTAAAAGATCCCATGGCACCACTTTGACAAAGAGCTGGGTAATTCTCTCCGGTGTTCTGGCCCATATATTTATACCTCATCCAAAATCACTAAAAAAGATCTCTGGTCATTATTGCATTGCTGTTTGCGGGACCTTGCTGTGCGCAAATTGGTTGCCGTGTTTTCTACATCACAACAGTGACTGCACTTTATTGGCCGTAAAGTAAAGCTCTCCTTAGACCAGAGAAAACTAAGAGGAGGTTTGATAGAGGTGTTTAAAATCATAAATGGTTTAGATAGAGTAAATAAAGAGAAACTGTTTCCAGTGGCTGAAGGGTCGATAACAAAAGGGCACAGATTTAAAGTGATTGGCAAAAGAACCAGAAGTGACCTGAGGAAAAACTTTTCTACGCAACGAGTGGTTAGGATTTGGAATACACTGCCTGATGGGGTGGTGGATGCAGATTCAATAGTAGCCTTCAAAAGGGAATTGGATAAATATTTGTAGAAAAATTGCAGAGATATGGGGAAAGAGCAGGGGAGTGGGACTAACTGGATTGCTCTTCGAAAAAGCCGGCATAGACTCGATCCTTCTGTGCTGTATTCTATGATTCTATAAAGTGCTTTAGGATGTCCTGAGGCGCTATATAAGTGCAAGTTTGTCTTTCGTGCTTTATCTAAATTAATTTGAAAACCTCATTAGGCGGAGTCTTGGTTCAAATTTTTATTGTAGCTGAGGCCCCAACTTTGTCCATCTAGACCAGACAGTATGAACCAGGTCAAGGCAGCAGGTAATTTACTCACATCTGGCACGGGGGGTGTGTGTACATACTGTAAGTTATGTGCCTGATGCAGTGGGAGCTAATATCTGAGCAATACCAGCAGTTTGAGGAGCAGATATTCATACATCAAGGTAAGCAGAACACCTCTTGTACAAATTAAATATAGCTCCTGTATTATGTGTAGGCACTACTTGTAGGATATATGTACTAGTGCTGGTTTTTATGTGGTGGTCACTGTACTTGGCCAAATTAACCTTTTAAAAGGAAAACCAATCTCAAGTAAAAGCAAAGCCGTGGAAATCTTGCTGATGTGAAACTGATGCTTATCCTGTTTTGTGTAAGGTGATTATTAACATCCCATTAATCAGAGATATTAAAATGAAATTAAAAAACAGTAACATTCCCTATTAAGGGTGTGTTTAGGCTTCTGCAGAACATTTGGAAAGAATTTCAGTTGTATTCTAAATGAAATCTTGCTTAAAACTATATGGAGTTGTGTGGCATTTGAATGTGTTTATTGTACAACCCTGCTGACCCCACCCAGCAAGTGAACTGCCAGCTCAGTCTGTAACTGTGATCTTTGCACCACCTTTCAATAATTGCAAAGATGCTCAATCCCCAGATATGTCAATTTCTGAAACTGACTGCATTCTTCACAAAAAATGTGATTCATTATAATTATTTTATTCCAGTAACTAAGCTGGAATGAGCACTTTCTGAAAAGATGTAGTTGAGCTTAGAATGTGCTCTGTAACTGATTTCAGTATACTGAAAGTATGCATTCCCCAGCTCCTTATGGGATGGTTAATGGAAAATTATGCCTCAAACTTTGAACAAAATTGGGCAGTAACTAGCTTGTAATTTTGCCATTGCAGTTGTAAGTATCACTGGGGGTTCTGTCATCAGAAATCAATGTACAAGGTGTAATGATGCCATCTGGCGGTAGACAATTGGTAATACAGACCAAAAAATTAGTTTGTGGCAAACTCCCGATAAAAGTGAAAAAACACAGCACGATCAGCCAAAAATCAGCAGTGTATTTCTGTGTTGAACCGAGAAACATAGAAGATAGGAGTAGGCCATTCGGCCCCTCGAGCCTGCTCCACCATTCAATGCAATCCTGGCTGATCATCCAAATTCAGTAGCCGGTCCCTGCTTTCTCCCCATACCCCTTGATCGCTTTAGCCTTAAGAAGTATAGCCAACTCCTTCTTGAATATATTTAATGAAGTGGCCTCAACTGCCTTCTGTGGTAGAGAATTCCACAGGTTCACCACTCTCTGGGTAAAGAAATTCCTCCTAATTTCTGTCCTAAATGGCTTACCCCTTATCCTTGGACTGTGACCCCTGGTTCTGACTCCCCGACCATCGGGAACATCCTTCCTGCATCTAGTTTGTCCAGTCCTGTCAGAATTTTATAAGTTTCAATGAGATCCCCTCTCATTCTTCTAAACTCCAGCGAGTACAAGCCCAATCTCTCCTCATACGTCATTCCTGCCATCCCAGGTATCAGCCTGGTGAATCTTCGCTGAACTCCTTCCATGGCAAGAACATCCTTCCTCAGATAAGGCGACCAAAACTGCACACAATACTCCAGATGTGGTCTCACCAAGGCCCTGTACAACTGCAGCAAGACATCCTTGTTCCTGTACTCGAACCCTCTCGCTACGAAGGCCAACATACCATTTGCCTTCTTAACCGCCTGCTGCACCTGCATGCTTACCTTCAGCGACTGGTGCACAAGGACACCCAGGTCTCGTTGCACTTCCCCTTCTCCCAATCTATTGCCATTCAGATAATAATCTGCCTTCCTGTTTTTGCCACCAAAGTGAATAACCTCGCATTTATCCACGTTATATTGCATCTGCTATGCTTCTGGCCAATCACCCAACCTGTCCAAATCATCTTGGAGTTTCTCGGCATCCTCCTCACAGCACACACGCCCACCCAGCTTTGTGTCGTCTGCAAATTTGGAGATATTACATCTAGTTCCCTCGTCTAGATCATTAATATATATTGTGAATAGCTGGGATCCCTGCGGTACCCCACTAGTCACTGCCTGCCACTCGGAAAAAGAGCCGTTTATTCCAACTCTTTGCTTCCTGTCTGCCAACCAGTTCTCTATCCAAGTCAATACCTTGCCCCCAATCCCATGTGTCTTTACACACTAATCTCTTATCCGGGACCTTATCGAAAGCCTTCTGAAAGTCCAAATACACCACATCCAGTGGTTCTACTTATTTATTTTACCAGTTACATCCTCAAAAAATTCCAGCAGATTAGTCATTAGTAGGAAGTTAGTAAAGTTCCATTCCTTTAATATCTGTGTACATTGGCATGCCTCAGCAAGAGTGAGTTTGTTAATATTTTCCCATTTGCATTTTTTCATCATCTGAGGGACCTGCTCGGGGGAGCTACCCACCTTGCCCTCACTTCCCCCTCTCCTCCAGCAGCTGGTGCTGCTCTACCTGATCTCATCTCCTCCTCCAGACTAAGGGGGACCTCTAACAAGATGCCCATTACCAAGCACTCCCTTTCTTGTGACACCTATAAGGTACAGTAGTACAACATTCGCTTTCAAAGAATTTCCAGGAAAAATGTTGATAGTATTGGTGAAGTCTTGACAAAGTGTCCCAGAAAATCTCCTGCTGTGTCTCTTTACCAAGATGGCGTCTGGCACTAAAGGTGGGCTATACCAGCATTGCAGCTCGAGACTCCATCTTGGCTACCTCAGCGACTCAGTAGCGTCTAAGTATACGGGAAGAATCATCCCTGAAGTTCTTGAGTAAAGAGGGAAATGTATGAGGTTTCATGTACTTAAAACCTGTGTGCTGTTAATTGGCTGGCATGTAAAATGTTTCTATGAAAGATTGCTCAATATAGTTATATTCTCTACTCAGAAGAATTAAAGATTTGATAATTGCTTACTCCTAGTTTTATTACACTGATAATTCAAGGATCCTAACTTCCACTACTGTCTAAACCTTAGCCATCTGAAATAAACAGCACATTATGCAATGCTATACAACACAGGATGTCATAACTTGAACTATGAAAATGCTCTATAACAAACTCTCCATGCCATGTACATCACTATTCCTCATACTGGTAACTATTTACTTTTTTGGGTAAGTTTTACACAAATCCTATCAACATGCAGACTGATTCATGCCCGTTTATGAATGACGGTGATATTCGGCTACTTGTTGCCTGACAAGCCAAGTTGCACAATTAATTAGTCTGCCTTATTTTGAATGTCCAATTAATTCCCACTCCCCCAAACAAAGGCAAGCAAAAAGTGGCTGGCCATTTGAGAAGAGTCCTGGAGTTGGTTCTGCAGTGCTCAGGAGTGGCGTTTCTCTTGAGAGCCCCGATATTTTACAAGACAGTGATACTAAATACTAGGTATGTAATCTGGTGTCAGATCCGCTCGGGGTCCCGTACAATTGCACGGACCTAATGTCACCCGTTGCAATACTAATTCCATTTCTAATAGTACCTTTTAATGTAGCAAAGTATCCCATGTCAATTCACAGTTGATCAGATCCAGTTAGGAGGGAAATTAGGGAATGTGGCTTATTGTGTGGTTTTAAAGAGGGGAGAGAGGAAGGGATCTCAAAGGTGGGGCAAGATGACCATTCTGCCACATGGAATGGAAAACATGCAGTTTGATGATTCAAGCAGGAATGTAGATTTGGAGAAGGCTGTAGGAGTGAGGGAATTTATAGATAAGGATAGGCATTTTGAACTCATTGCCATGAGGGATGGAGAGACAATGGTTATAGACAAGGACTTTGTGTACAATAGGACCCTGGCGGCAGAGTTTTGGAATGAATTGGAGTTTTATGTAGGGCATTGGAATTATCGAGAGTGCGTGGATGAGGGTTTCAATGTCAGTGGGTGGTGAGGTAGGGAAGGAGATGGGTGATATCTTGGTGATGGGACTGGATGTGGAAACTCCACTCCAGGACATTGAGACTGGGCAGGTATCAAGGAATGGGTTGAAATCTAGGTCTAAGGCAGAGTTTCTAGCTAGAACCAAACAGAATGGCTTCAGTTTTACCACTGTATACCTGGTAGGTAGCGCAGTGATCTAGAGAATCGAGAGATAAAGTTGGATCTCGTCAGTATAAATGAAAGCTGACACATGCTTATGAATAATATTGTTGAGGGACAACCTGTAGAGGAGAAATAAAGGGGGATTGCAAGTATGAATTTGGGGCACACCTGACGTGACATGTGAATATGGAAGGAGAAATAATTGCAGGTGTTCTAGTTCACTTGTTCACAAAGAAAGAGGGCAAGAAGATGGAGGAGTATGGTGTGGAGGGCCCGGATGGATAATGTACTGCAATCACGCACTCAATTTCATTGGTGACTTTGGTCTGTGTTGTGGAATGGAAGCCAGATTGTAGGGGCTCGAACAGAGTGAAATGGACTGGGAGTAAGGTGGAACATACCTTCTGGAATATTTTTAAGTGGGGTTTTACTTTGACAGAAAATTATGATCAGCTAGCTATTAGTTACTAATTTTTATTAATTACTATTCACTATAAAAAAATTCCTATAAATCACACTACAGCATTCTGAGTATAGAGACTCATAAGGTGGTAAATCGCACAGAAAAGAGGAATTCTTAAACTTCAAACTAAACAGTGATGGTAAGACAAGGTCACAGATTCAAACTAGTAAAAGGCAAATTTAGGATACTAGCAGGAGACTGGTCAACACATGGATTGTGCTTCTGGGTAGGGTAGTAGAGGTATAAACCCTGGAATCAATGAAATGAAACAGTTGGATGCTGTGGTGGGGTGTATGTTGTGTGAAAACACGCCTAAAAATAGAAATATAGACCAGGCAAGAAGTAGATGTCACTTGAGGGCTAGTGGTGTAGAATTTGCTGTGAAAATGACCAAGAGTCATCTTTTGTTTACTGTATGTATCATTTACTGGCAGCGGGGAAAAGAAATATATACATTCTGCACCACATTGTTGGGTAATCTGCTCTTTTTGGGTCCTGATATGATCTGAATGTAGTAAACTTTTCTCCACCATCTGAAATTTTAAACCTTTTTAGGGATGGTGAAATCCTGTGTGTTGGACCTCCTGCAAATATTGACACTACCCAGAAGGAGAGCGGTACCATCATTGCAGAAAGTTTATGTATGACATACGAATACTGAATTCTCAGGACACTCTGCACATAGAAGTTGACAGCATGCAAGGAAGCAAATTATGTCTCTGCTAACTCTATTAGAGCTGTTGTGCAGTACAGCCAACATTGAGAGAAGTTTGATGGCCTAGTCCTTACTAGGGTCCCGAGTTTGAAAACCTACATCCTACAGATGTGTTTCAAAATATATATATTGGGCCGTATTTTCCGTGCAGAAGCATCCGATCTGGAAAAAAACGATGCACTTACTGAGGGCTCCCGAGATGCATATAGTTCCAATGCTGGGCCTCTCCAACTCCAAGTGTGCAGGGCCTACGAATTCCAGGGGCGCCTGCGGTTCACAAGTGTCTCTGGGATCACGTAGGCCATTAGGAGCCAATCAAAGAAGAGAATCTCCCTTCGTACACTTGACAGATAGACATCAAATATGAATGGAGATCACCCCAAAAACACTTTAAAAAGCACTTAAAATTAAATTTTTTGAAATGTTTTAAAGTTTTTTTCACCGAGCTAAAAATAAATTTAAAAAAAAGTATTTTTAAAATCGGGTTGATTTCCATGCTGGGGTGGAGATGGGGCATTACCAGGTGTAAGAATTCTAAGGGTTTTCTGCGGGCGGAGGGTCTCCAGAAATCGGAACTATCCGCCCGCAGAGGCCCTTCCTCGGGGCAGGCGTTCGCTGTTAAGAGCATTCTTGACAGATTGGAAATGCCGGTTTTCCGCACATGCATGCCTGAAACCAGCATTTCCGCTGTCCCTACAGATGTGTACACAGCACATACACACCCGTAAGGATCGGAATATCTGGCCCAATGTACTAGAAGTGTTGGGCTAGTGAGGTGCAAGAAAATCAGTTCCAGTTCTGATGATTGCTGCAAATTGGAAGCTGATTTTGATCCTTTCCACAACTGTTGCCCCTCACTTATATACTCACATGGTCAATTGGATGATGTATTGAGGCTGCCAGCATTCACGGAGTCATACTCCAGCAAATGTCAACACTGGCAAGAGAGCAGAAAACTGGCTTTAAGCAACCAGCTGGATTTCAGATTGAAGCCAATTTTTTTTTAATTTAAAGCTTGGAACACTGACACCACATTATATGTTCAGTGTTTCTCACGTTGTCTCCTGCCCTAAATCCAGCAGAAGTTAAATGCAGATAAAAGCTACTTTTCATTTCCTGGTTTGCTGTGTGAGAATTCTTCAATGTGATTGGCTGCTGAGACAGCTTGTTGACATCACTGCAGCTCTTTGTAGAGGATTTAAACTAATTTGGCAGGGGGATGGGAACCTAGGTAGTGGAAAAGAGGGAAGTCATATGAAGTCAGAAATAGATGGTAGAAAGGTGAGAAACACAAAGGGCCAAACTAATTCATAATGAGTGTGTGAAAAAAGCAAGCCTGAAGGCTTTGTATCTTAATGCTAGAAGCATTAGGAACAAGGTGGATGAATTAGTTGTGGAAATAGAGGTAAACAAGTATGATTTGATTGGGATTACAGAAACGTGGCTGCAGGGTGGGCAAGGCTGGGAACTTAACATCCAGGGATATACAATATTTAGGAAGGATCGGCAAAAAGGTAGGGGAGGTGGGGTAGCATTGCTGGTAAAGGAGGGGATTAATGCAATGGAAAGGAAGGATATTAACTCGGATGAAACGGAATCTGTATGGGTAGAAATGAGAAATAGCAAGGGGAGGAAAACGTTAGTGGGTGTGATATATAGGCCTCCAAATAGTAATATGGAGGTGAGGGAAGGCATAAAAAGGGAAATTAGAGAAGCGTGCGATAAGAGCACAGCTGTCATCATGGGTGACTTTAATTTACATATTGATTGGACTACCCAAATTAGTAAAAATTCTGAGGAGGAGGAATTCCTGGAATGTTTTCGGGACGGTTATCTGGACCAATATGTCGAGGAGCCGACTCGAGATCAGGCCATTTTAGACTGGGTATTGTGCAATGAGAAGGGACTTATCAGCAATCTTCTTGTACGAGGCCCCTTGGGTCAGAGCGATCATAATATGATCGAGCTCTCAGTCGAGATGGAGAGTGAGGAAATTGAATCAGAGACTAAGGTCCAGAACTTAAATAAAGGGAATTACGAGGGTATGAGACGGGAATTGGGTAAGATTGATTGGGTGGTGTTTCTGGGGGGATTGACAGTGGATAGACAATGGCAAGCATTCAAAGATAGAATGGAAGAATTCCAGAACATGTTTATACCGGTTTGGCATAAAAATAAACCTAAAAAGGTGACTCAATCGTGGAGAACGAGGGAAATTAGGGACAGCATAAAATCAAAAAAAAGGGCATATCAACTGGCAAAAAAAAGCACCAGACCGGAAGATTGGGGGCAGTACAGGATACAGCAAAAGAGGACAAAGGGATTAATCAGGAAGGGGAAAATAGAATACGAAAGTAAACTTGCAGCAAACATAAAGACAGACTGCAAAAGCTTTTATCGGTATATCAGGAGGAAAAGACTGGTAAAATCCCAAGTCGGTCCCTTGCAGTCCGATTCGGGAGAATATATAATGGAGAATAAGGAAATGGCAGACCAATTAAACTCATACTTTGGTTCTGTATTCACAAAGGAGGACACAAATAACCTCCCAGGAATATCGGCAAACATAGGGACTAATGAGAGGGAGGAGCTGACAGAAATTAGTATCTCTAGGGATATGGTGTTGGGTAAGTTGAGGGGACTGAAGGCCGACAAATCCCCAGGGCCTGATAAACTACATCCTAGGGTACTTAAGGAGGTGGCCCTGGAGATAGCAGATGCTCTAAGGATCATCTTCCGGAACTCCATTGACTCGGGAACAGTACCCGTGGATTGGAGGGTAGCTAATGTTACCCCAATATTTAAAAAGGGGGGTAGAGAGAAAGCAGGGAATTATAGACCAGTAAGCCTTACATCGGTTGTGGGCAAAATGCTAGAGTCCATTATTAAGGATAAAATAGCGGAGCACTTGACAAATGGGGAAAGGATCGGACAGAGTCAACATGGATTTACAAAGGGTAAATCGTGTTTGACTAATCTGCTGGAATTTTTTGAGGAAGTAACTGGTAAAATAGATGGGGGAGAGCCAGTGGATGTGGTGTACCTTGACTTCCAGAAAGCCTTCGATAAGGTTCCACACAAAAGATTATCATGCAAAATTAAGGCTCATGGAATTGGGGGCAAAGTATTAACGTGGATAGAGAACTGGCTGGCGGATAGAAAACAGAGAGTTGGAATAAACGGCTCGTTTTCGGAGTGGCAGGCAGTGACCAGCGGGGTGCCGCAAGGATCTGTCCTGGGACCCCAGCTGTTCACAATATATATAAATGATCTGGATCAGGGAATTGGATGCAATATTTCCAAATTCGCTGACGACACTAAACTAGGAGGAGGGGTGGGCTCTGATGAGGATGTCAGGAGGCTACAGTGCGATTTGGACAGGTTGGGGGAATGGGCGGATACGTGGCAGATGCACTATAATGTGGATAAATGCGAGGTTATCCACTTTGGGGGTAAAAACAGGAGGGTAGATTATTATCTAAATGGCAATAGATTGGGAGATGGGGAAGTGCAGAGGGACCTGGGTGTTCTTGTGCACCAGTCACTGAAGGAGAGCATGCAGGTGCAACAGGCGATTAAGAAGGCAAATGGTATGTTGGCCTTCATATCAAGGGGGTTCGAGTATAGGAATAGGGATACCTTACTACAGCTGTACAAGGTGCTGGTGAGACCGCATCTGGAGTATTGTGTACAGTTTTGGTCGCCCCATCTGCGGAAGGATGTTCTTGCCATGGAAAGAGTGCAACGGCGATTCACCAGGCTGATACCTGGAATGGCGGGAATGACCTACGAAGAGAGATTAAATAGTTTGGGCTTGTACTCACTGGAGTTTAGAAGATTGAGAGGGGATCTCATCGAAACATATAAAATTATGGCAGGCCTGGACAGGCTGAATTCAGAGAGAATGTTTCCAATGGCCGGGGAGCACAGAACCAGGGGCCACAGTCTAAAAATAGCGGGCAAATCATTTAAAACAGAGATGAGGAAGAATTTCTTCACTCAAAGAGTGGTGAGCCTGTGGAATTCCCTGCCACAGAGGGCTGTGAAGGCTAATTCAATAAATATTTTCAAGAGAGAATTGGATATATTTCTGAAGGCTAAGGGGATTAAGGGTTACGGAGAAAAGGCGGGGACGGGGTACTGAACTGGTAAGATCAGCTATGATCTCAGACGAAGATCAGCCATGATCTCATTGAATGGCGGAGCAGGCTCGAAGGGCCGAATGGCCTACTCCTGTTCCTATCTCTATGTTTCTATGTAATGGGAATCCCCAACAATCAGTTGCACGTCAAGAAAGGCAAACTTTTCTCCAAAGATATGGAACCTCCTTAACTTCACCACTGACCGCAAATTACAGGCCACTGTAAATTCATGTATACGCCCCAGCAGGTTGATTTCCATGCTGGGCTGGAGATGGGGCATTTGCAGGTTGGTTAGCTTTAATTCTGTTTTATCCATTCTTGGAACCTGCTAACCCACCCTCAAAGAAATACCCGAATCAGTCCCGTCTCGCTTGGTGTGGGAAGGAAGTGTCCAGAAGGAATCCCTCACTGAAATTTTAAAACTTGAGGCCTCAAACTATATTTTTGGCAACAATCAAGAGTGACTTACAAATTTTTGTCCTGGCTTTTTCAATTAACCGGCAAATTCTACAACCGAACGTAAAGAGGGTGTGATTCTTCACTCTCTCCTGCTTATTTTGTAAATGTAATGTTAAGGGTGGTGTGTTGAAATAAGGAATGTGGTTTGGAAGTTCTGTACTCAAAGGTTCATGGGATGTGATTCAGTGAGCACTGCCCACTTTCCTTTGCAGAGAAAGACCTGTAAATTTTCCATTGCAGGGTAACTAAATTACACTTAATTAACTTTCAATCAGTTGTATTGTAACTGATCAGTGTGTGCAGAATTTTTGCCAAATATGTATGTGCCCAATGCACTAGTTTATATACAATCTTCAGTATAATATGTAATGATGTATATTGTATTCTGGTTACATATGAACATCTTTTTGTTAACTACATGTATTAACTGTCTTAAAACACTAGCCTGATTCTTGTGATTAAAAGTAAATGCAATCAAAAATGGAAATACAATTGTGGAACCTGCTTCCACTAACAAAATTTTCCACCCTTCAATAGTGGATATCCTTGTCAAGGGATATGGTGCAAAGGTAGGTAATTGGAGTTATGTACTGATCAGCTATGATCAAACTGAATAGCAGAACAGGCAATTGTTCCTGTATGGCCATGTTAACCATTCTGTGTTTGTGTTGATTCAGCCTCAGAAATGGTAGTGAATTAAAATTTCACTTAGAGACTGAAGAACTACATTACTTTGCTTATGGTCCATCCCAACACATTTCTGTCATTCCCATCTCCTCCTACAATGCATGCCCCCAGGTTAAATAAAGCAAGTAAGACTTGCATTTATATCATGCTTTTCACAACCTCAGTATGTCCCAAAGCACTTCAGGGTTAGCTGTAATTAGTCAAAGAGCTGGTTCATCCATAGTTTTTTTTCCCCTTGTGTCTAAACTAGTGTGTTCCTGGCAGGCCCTATGTTTTTTTTTTAACTCTTTACCTCTCTAACTTAATGAATTTTGAGGATTACAGCAAGCAACCCAAGTTTCTTCCCACCTCCATGATCTACACCACACATGGAAGGAATATTGCTGTCTTTGCATAGATTATGACAGTGCTTAGTGAGTTATATGGAAGTACAAGCTCCCCTGAACTGAACTTTCTTTTTTATGCACTGCTGTTATCTCCCTCCCCCCTCACACGCAGATGAGTGACTTACGCAAATTTGGCTAAGTAACCTGCTTTAAAAAAAAGTTTGTGTTGTGATACTTGTGCTGTTAAAATGTAGTTTATCACAAAACAAAACAAATAAAAACAGAAGAGGGAAAAATAGCACTGCTGTTGTGTGTTGCTGCATAAACTCTAATTACAGCCTCACATTTTAATTTACTGTAATCTTTTTGCATCTGCTAAAGGAAGGTATTACAGTTTCGGTGTAGAGGAAGCTAGGGGCTGTGAAATAAATTAGATGTTTATCAGTCTGGCTAAAATCTTCCAAGCCCAAGTGTGCAGCTCTTGTCTCATTCTGGTTGAGTCAGCCTCTCTTCAGATGGTGTTGTGTAATAATGATACATGATTAAAATTACACAACCATTGCACCATATGAACCCAAATAAAGTTAAAATGTCAAGTTAGATAACAGTAGTTACAGATTGTGCTGAACAGAAACATTACCAAGCAGTAACATTTTCATCTGCAATCAGGCTTGGAAAAAGTTTGGTTTCACACACTTGTATTAAATTAACATTGCATCCTTCCCCAATCTCAAACACTAACCTGGCCATTTCCCACATACTAGGGCTGATTTGAACCCAGCCTGCCTGGCGGCAACAGGTCAGGAGGGGAGTTAAAATGGCTGGAGCGACTATCCCACTGCACAGTTGTATCAACACTGCCTCAGAGCAGCAGGGATCTTAAATAACCATCAATCTGTCACCAGATATGTGCGCATGTAGTCTTCAAAATTTTCCTGGGTACTTACAAAACTAAAATGTTGTGATCACACTACTTAATAGTAACTGGCAAGTATCATTCCAAATTTACAAAACCCATCAAAACATATAGAAGTACCAAAGACCAGCAATGAAAAAAAAAAAATGGTAAAAGTTTACACAATCTAAAATCTGAAATGAAAACAATTGGAATTAGTGATCGGGTGCCAAAATAAAGCTTCAATCTGCAACAAGCAATGGAAAACTGGCACAGGGAAATAGCCAGACACCAGCCGATATGACTGTAGCTACAAATTGGCATATAGTCACTGCAGTATGAAGACTGAGCACCATCAACACACAACTACAAACCATGGTTGCAATAGTCACATACAAAAAAAGTGGTTCAGTGTTCAGAGTTTCTCCCTCCTTTTTAGCCCATCCCATTTAAACAGCAAGGCGAGGAAGACAAACGTGACAGCTCACAAACACCCACGATGCCATCCATCTCCAGTGTGCCAGGTCTCGGTCCTGGATCTAAAATGATCAGTAGAATACAACTTTAAAAAAATAAATCACACAACCCACAATGCTATACATAACACACAGTATGTCAGCAAAGATAGAGGTTTAAAAAAGTTTCTATTTTTTAAATCGCCTGCAAAAACCACATTAAGGGTCGTCAGGACAATTAGGCAGGTTAGAAGCAGTTGCCAGAAAGGTTGGTCAACCCAAACTATCAAAATTGAGCTTTGGAACAAAAGCATTTTGTTCATGTACCGTAGCTTAAAAAAAAACTATATAAATAACAGACCGCAAATTTCCTGGAGACTTGTACATCGTACGGCCCATTTTATGGTGCATAGATCCCAGGAAATTATGGTGTGATCTACGTCATTACTTACACCACGTCAAAATTTCCTGAGACTTTTGCACGTTCAGTGTCCCTCACAAAGAGTTAATTACCACAGCTCCATCCCCAGCATTACAATCAATGGTGATCGTAATTTTACTGAATTAGCGCTACTTTGATCGCCACTGGTGACCTGGCAGCAGTGTGATTTATATCAAGAGAGAACTGCAGAATTGCAACGGCACTGGCTTATTAAGTGTTAAATGACCTTTATGGCAATATATTTAGTAAATAAACTCTAACAAAATTATCAAGATATGTATTGTGGTTATGTTACTTTACTAATAATCCAGAGAATCAGAGTTCAAATTCCGCCATGTCAGTTTGACAAATTAAATTCAGTTTAAAAATTCTGGAACTAAAATACCATTACCAGTTAAAGTGACCATGAAGCTGTCAGATTATCGTAAAAACCCAACTGGTTCACTAACGTCTTTTAGGAAAAGAAACCTGCTGTCATTACCCGTCTGGCCTATATGTGACTCCAGTCCTGTGGATAACTCTTAACTGTCCTCTGAAATGTCCTAGCAAGTCGCTCGGTTGCATCAAAAAAGCAGCTTTCTCCAGGGCTGGAGTAGCAGCAGTAATACCTGCTGTAGGGCTCAGTCCTGGGGAAAAGTAGATGCTGGTGTAGATTGTGACTGGGTTGCAGTAGAGCTGCTGTTGAAGACACTGACTGGGTAGCAGATCTCCAGGTTTCTCTTCCTGATCAGACTCATGGGAGTCCATGGCAGATCCTCCATCCTCGACTTCAGGCATCTGGACCTCAGTGAAGTTCTTAAACATCTCCTGGCAGCTCTGTCACTGATCACATAGGAGCTCGTCCTCAGAAATGGCACCGTTTAGCATTATGGGATCAATCTGATTCGCCGCTATGCTCATATGAAAATTTCACATTCACTGTTATGCTTTATTAAAATCCTAATGCAAACACTGGATGGGACAGTACTGCTTTAACTCAAAATAAGGGAATAGAGGGGAGATATCGTGGATGGGAAATTAGGGGCTGGAGGTTTGCACTCGCAGCCCGTGTTGAACCGGAAAATCTCACTCTTGGATCTTCTCATCAGAGGCCACAGCGAGCACTCCTAGCTTCACGCTAGAGGAATTTGCTTCCCAAAATCTTATTGCCAGGATAAATTGGTCACATTACCCAACTGTATTAGAATCATCTTCCCTCCTTCCAGTATAGAAACCGGAACCAGTTCCAGTTCTAACCCATCAATGAGTCATTTTGCCTTCTGAAATATTTAGCTTTTGAAGTGTTCAAGTACCATAATTAAAGTGGGATGTTTTCTCATGGGTTTACTGGCATGTTTGGAATAAGATACAACCTTGTTGAATGAATGTAAATAAACTCTGCTCTGGAGCCAGTTTACGTATGCAAATTGCTAAACTTTAAAACCCACAAGCCTCAACTTTGCATATCTCCAAAGTACACACTTTACCGTAAAAGATGCTAGTTAAATAATTTCATCTCTAGATTTGGTTGATTACAAAACAGATCAATGTCTTAATAAATATACAAAGCACCGTGGGGGTCACTATGCTTGTAAAATAAATCTGCAACAGCCACGCAATGCACCCAGTTAAAATAATTTCAATAATACACGATAGGACAGTGGAATAAACTGAGCTGAAAGTTAAATGGCATTTTCCTTCCACATGAGATGAACTACCAACAAAATGTCACCCAGTGAGGTCTGTGCTCACGTGTTTTAACACAGTATCCTTCAGTTTTAAGAGACTCCCATGATGTAGACACACATCAGCACCACAACTTTCCTAAAATAAAGAATTTATTGGAAAACAATTGTATTTCATTAATCAGTCTACAGTCCTTCCAGAACAAACTTCGATATGCAAACGTTCACGGGAGTCAGTGCATTCTTCTTCCACAATATAATAGGTGTGTGCAGCACAACAAACGGGAAATAAAAACATTTTACAAATCAGAATCTTTGACAACACAAAACTGTTTGAAACCTATAGAAAATTGAAATACTACGGATCGGTATTAGTTCCCAAATGTGAGTGGGAAGGGGCAGGTGGGCATTAACCACAACAGTCTGTACAGTAGTAATGGCACTTCCAATAGAGCATGCAGCTTATTTTAAATTGCTAGACAGTCAATTGCCTAACATGTGCAGTCTCGGCCTATCAGCTTCACAGAAGCAGTGGTACAGTGACCCCCGTCAGCTGTCAGTGCGGTCCTCGGTTGTACAGTGTTCTTGGCACTTGCAGTAGTGATTGCTTCTCGTGTGTCTGGGAGACCACAAGAGCCCTCGTTCAGGCAGCTTCATTCTTCGTCACAGCAAACCTGGAAACACCAAATATTTCAGGCTGAGTTATAGTCCAAGTGGTAGCGTCTCAGTCCAAAATAGTAGCACATAATCGAGGATTGATTATCATAACACACAGATGTGACCTGGAGGCCAATCCAAGGTGCTGAGTTTAAGGCATTTGTAGTGGTAAAAGAAGCCAGATTTCAGGATGTGTCTGGCATCCTCTAAACAAGGTCTTAGCAGCATTACCTTGAGACTTACTCCAATGAGAATAGCCACCATTTGTACTAAGGCTGTCAACCAAGTCCAGCCAACAGGTCCTGAGTATTAAAGGTGGTGCCAGCATATCCCAGAAATTTGCCAAACACCCATGATGCCCGAGATGTTCAATGAGCTCTGAAGAGGAGCACTAAGAAATTGCACCTTCGAACATTGCTCAGTAAGACCAGTCGAGTGCTACAAAACAGATGATACAACTTGCATTTATGCTTACAATCTACTAAAGCCGCAACCAAGTCCTGAGTTTGGAAATTTAAGCAAGCTTTTGCTATGCATTACATTCTAACAAGTCACCTTAACAAACGGATGATCCAGGAGTTGACTAGATGTCCAGCGGTGCTTTGGATCACTTTCCAGGCAATGAGAGAGGAAGTCTTTGCCTTCTGGGCTTAATCTCTCTGGGATGGGAGGCTTGTTACCCATTCCCACCTTGTACATTATTTGGAAGTTATGCTCATACTCATGCCAGGGCCTCTAAAATTGTAAAAACAAAGCATTTTAAGTGTTTGAGTTCAGAAACTGCAGAAAATAATGCTTCAACACAAAGGTTTATTAAAATGAAAGGTTTGCACTGTTTCAGTCGTTAAAACAAATTAAACACTAAGGGTTTCTAGACTGAGCTCACACAACATTGTGTCTATCCGGAATCCCAAGTTTTGATGTACACACTTGCACATGGCAACATTTGAAGGGATCAATTGTGCATTTGCTAATCATAGCGTACGTGTGTGTTGTGTTTGTACCGCTATACACAACTACATATAAAATAATAAAGCAGCAGAGACAGAGTAACTTCAAGTGATCTTTACTTGTTAACTGGAACTTCGGCACTGACTGTACAAATCGATACGTGTCTGTTATATACGCTCGCAACTAAGGATGTACATCCGCAAAACAAAGTAGTCCCTTCAATGTTGTATACATTTCACTTCCTCCCCCTTTAGTTTAATAGTATATTAATGCAAAATTTCTAGAATTAACATACAGAGCCTGTCTTTACAGTAACCTTTTCGTTTTCAAAAGTAACAAAATTCAAATTCCAACATAACATTTTATTTTGTCAACAGCCCTTTTACAAGTCAAGTCTCTGGGGAGGCCTCCTCTGCCTCTCTGGGTAACATCTCTCCAGACTCTTTTGCTTTGGGGAATGAGACTGTACAGGTACAGGTGCATCAGGTGAGCTATCAGCACAGGTAGAGCTCTCAGCTGCAGATGAGGCTGGTGCTGATGAATCAGGAGTGTCTGTTTCCATGTCAGATAAGTCTGGGCGAGGTATAGGGCTGTTTTCCACCTGAACATCCAGAATTTGGTCCACATGACGTCTCAAAACGTTCTCTCCCACATCCACTGTATACATCAGTGGTCCCTCTCTTGTGGATATTGTCCCTGGTTGCCACTTTTCCGTCCGGAAATCACGAGCAAGAACTGACTGTCCCACACTGAAGCTTCTTGTTGGCTTAGCATTCAAATGTTTGAACTGTTTGTTCTCTACATCACGACATACATTCGGTTTAAGAAGGTCCATGCGAGATCTCAGGTTCCTGTTCAGAAACATCATCGCTGGAGTCTGATTAGTGGCTGCGTGTACGGCGTTCCGATAAGCAAAGAGGAATTTGTCTATCTTGTGTTGCAGTGGTAGATTCTCGCTGTACATTGCTTTGATGGCCTTCTTGAAAGTCTGTACGAATCTTTCTGCCAAGCCATTTGTAGCTGGTTGGTACGGGGCAGATGTGTAGTGCTTGATTCCATTTTTCCTCATGAAACCTTGGAATTCGTCAGAGACAAATTGTCATCCATTGTCTGTGCAGATTTGTTCTGGTAGGCCATTTCTAGCGAACATGGTCCTCAGGACTGAAATGGTCTTTTCAGATGTGGTTAATTTCATTTTAATGACCTTGGGCCATTTGGAATGTGCATCGACTGCAATCAAGAACATGGAGTCCATGAACGGTCCAGCAAAGTCGATGTGCACACGTTGCCATGGTGATGAGGGCCATTCCCATGGCTGGAGAGGGGCTTGTGGTGGAGCATTCTGGACCTTTTGACATCCTGAGCAGCTCTTTGTCAGGTCCTCGATGTGTTTGTCAATTCCCGGCCACCACACGTAACCACAGGCAAGGCTTTTCATCTTTACCGTACCTAAGTGGCCTTCATGCAGTTCATCTAGCACTCGGTTACGAAGCTTGGGAGGAATCACAACTCGTGAGCCGCACATCAGTGTTCCCCGACACACTGATAACTGTTCCCTCCTAGCTGAGAATGCTGGAAACAATGAGTCACCATGCGCTGGCCATCCCTTCACAGTGATGTCATAAACTTTTGACAATGTAGGGTCATTGCGTGTTTCTCTTTCAATGAGGGAGTTTGTCACTGGTAGCTGCTCAACTATTGTGTGAAATACCTCTGCTGAGTCAACTGTTGTAGTTCTCTCCGAGGTCGGCAGTGGTAAACGTGACAAACCATCGGCGTTGCCATGTTGCTTGGTCCCCTTGTATTCAATGTCATACAGGTGAGCCCCTAGGAAGAGTGACCATCGCTGTAGCTATTGTGCCGTCATCACTGGAACGCCCTTCCTTGGGTTGAAGATTGAAACGAGAGGCTGGTGGTCAGTTAACAGTGTAAACTGTTGACCATACAAGCAGTGGTTGAATTTCTTGACTCCCCACACAAGGCTGAGGGCCTCTCGGTCAATCTGTGCATAATTGCGTTCAGCTGTAGTCAATGATCTTGAGGCAAAGGCTATTGGTCTTTCTGAGCCGTCTGGGAACTTGTGACAACACGGCACCAATGCCATGGGGTGAAGCATCACATGCCAGTCGAATAGGTAAGGATGGGTCAAAGTGAGCTAGCACCTCTTCTGAAGTAATGAGTCTTTTACTCTCTTGAAAAGCTTGTTCACAGCTGTCACTCCACTTCCACTGTGACCCTGTCCGTAACAGTGCATTTAGTGGATGTAACACTGTGGATAGGTTGGGCAAGAACTTGTGATAGTAGTTCACCAGTCCAAGATATGATCTCAACTGAGACACATTTTCAGGTGTTGGTGCATTAATCACAGCTTCAATCTTGTCTGGAGACTTGTGTAAGCCGTCCTTGTCAATCACATGTCCACAGTATGAGATTTCCTTTTTGAAAAACACTCACTTGTCTCGGTTCGCTCGGAGCCCATACTCCCGTAACCTGATGAGCACCTGTTCCGAGGTTGGAAAGGTGGTCGTTGTCATTCTTGCCAGTAATGATGATGTCATCAAGGTAACACTGAGTACCTGGGATCCCCTGCAGGACTTGGTCCATTGCCCTTTGCCAGATTGCAGGAGCTGATGCTAATCCGAATACAAGCCGATTGTACTGGTAAAGGCCTTGGTGCGTATTTATTGTCAGGTACTTCTTTGATGCATCATCAATTTCCATTTGGAGATAGGCCTGGGCCAAGTCAATCTTTGTGAAGCGTTCCCCTCTTGACAGGGAAGCAAAGATGTCCTCAATGCGAGGCAATGGGTACTGTACTGTGTGGAGGACTGGGTTAACAGTCACTTTAAAGTCTCCGCAGATGCGCACTTTTCTTGGCTTTCCTGGTTTTGTGCTGGAGGTTTTCTTCATCATTGGAACTATAGGTGTGGCCCATTCACTCCACTCCACCTTGGACAGAACCCCTAACTGCTCCAAGTTCTCCAGCTCTGCTTCTACTGAAGGGCGAATTGCATAAGGCACTGGTCTGGCCTTGTGGAACTTTGGATTTGCGTTCTCCTCAATCTTAATTTTTGCTTTCATGCCCTTAAGTATTCCTGTTCCCTTCTTGAACACTTCCTGAGAGTCAGAGAGTATTTGTGACAGTCTCTCAGGAGTGGCGTTGCTGTCCTCCTTTGCTGACATAAACAGTGCTTGGATGGTGTGCCAATCCAACTGTATTTTCCTGAGCCATTCGCGTCCCAGTAATGGTGGTCCTCCATTTTCCACTACATAGAGGTTCAATTGCGGTATTTTTTTTTCTTTGTATGTCACTGTCACTTTTATTTTACCTTTGGGGCACACTCTTTGTCCTGTGTATGTCTTTAACAGTACTTTAGTTGGCCTTAGCGGTATGTGTGAAAACAGTCGTTTGTAGTCATGTACAGAGATCACTGTTAAAGCTGAGCCTGTGTCCAACTCCATTTTCAGCCTAACTCCTGCCACTTCTGGAGTAACCCATATTATTCTGTGATCCCCTGTCTCTTTCACACTGTGTAGTTTTAGACAAGCCAGATCCTCTTCCTCCGAGTCTGTGTCACTTTTTTCTTTATCTGAACTGTCTTCAGTCACGTGGTGTACCTTCTTGTATCTATCTTTGAAAGGTTTCTTGTTTCCAGTCACTTGATGTACCTTTTTGTTACTCTGTATTGTATCAGTTTTCGGCTTCTTATTTGCTTTGCAGACTCTTTCAATGTGCCCTCGTCTGCCACATTTTCTGCAGTCTTTGTCTTTAAACCAAGTTATTGTGGTCATGTGACATTTTGCCACAGCAGTAGCACTTCTTTTCTTGTTTCAGTGACATTTTATTAGTTGAATATTCCAGGGATTTTTGTTGAATTTCTAAAGCGCCACGTGCTGCTGCTTCCATTGATATTGCAATACTCAGAGCCTTCTCCAATGTGAGGTCTTTTTCAGACAGGAGCTTCTTTTGTGTGCTTTCACTTTGCATGCCACACACAAATCTGTCCCTCAATGCGTCTGATAAGCCCACTCCAAATTGGCAATGTTCTGATCATTTGCGCAACTTTGCCAAATATTCAGAAATGTTTTCATTTTTGCTCTGGTTCCGTTTATGGAATTTAAATCTTTCGGCTATGAGCAGTGGTTTGGGGCTTAAATGGTCTTGGAGTGTGTCCACTATTTGTTTGAATGTTTTGTTTGCTGGCTTTTCAGGGGTTAATAAACTACGTAGCAGCCCGTATGTCTTTGCGCCCATAACACTCAGCAAAACAGTGGCTTTCTTTTCTACCTCCACTCCGTTAGCCTCACAGTACAACTCCACTCTTTCAATGTAAGTTGCCCAGTCTTCAATGCTGCTATCAAATGCTTCAATCGTGCCAATCATCGCCATTTTTTTTTCCAAACCCGTTTTTCTTTCTTTACTAGTTAGCTAGCGTCATGCGAGTCCTGTGCACTTTTCACTTGACTTACGTATCCCCTGCCTAGCTTAGCAAGCGTGCTCCGTTTTCTCTACCTTCTCGCTCCTTTCTTCCAAATTTCGGTGTCCTCTGGATGCGATGCCAGAATAGGAAGACGTAGGTTCATAATTCTTGTTGCCAATTTGTTGTGTTTGTACCGCTATACACAACTACATAAAATAATAAAGCAGCAGAGACTGAGAGTAACTTCAAGTGATCTTTACTTGTTAACTGGAACTTCGGCACTGACTGTGCAAATCGATACGCGTTTGTTATATACGCTCGCAACTAAGTATGTACATCCGCAAAACAAAGTAGTCCCTTCAATGTTGTATACATTACAGTGTGGAATAATGCATTTTCCTTCAGGTAAATGTCTCTTTTTCGATAAAATGTTTTTAATAAACTAATGTCTAAAGTTGATGATCAGTGCTGAGAGGCTACATTAAAGGCTAATAGAGTATTGAGATGTATTGCTAGGATGATCCAATATAAAACAAAAAGCATTATGATGTCCTCATACAAGACCTTGGTTAGGCCTCATCTGGAATAGTGTGTCCAGTTTTGGTCCCCACACAAAGTGGCTGATATAAAAGGCCCTGTAAAGTGTTCAGAGGCAGGCCACTCGACTGATAGCTAGTTTAAATGCTATTAGCTACTGCAATAGGCTTAGATAGCTGGATCTTTTTACTCTGGATAAATGTAGACTTTGGGGAAATTTTGATTGAGGTATTTAAAATAATGAAGAAACTAGACGGTATCTGTATGGATAGACTAATTGACTTGGGACAATCAGGGAGAATCAAGGGATGTGCGTATAAGTTATGCAAACACAGAACTAGGTTTGAGGTCAGGCGGTTTATAATTTCTCAGAGGGTCACTGAACTTTCTAACAAATTGCCAGCTCGTGCAGTGAGTGTGGATTTGTTGCAAACGTTCAAAAGGGAGCTAGACAAGCTCCTGACCGAGGCTAACGTTGCGGAGTACAAAAAGGTAGGTGGGACGTTGGTTGTCCCTGCAACTTGTTTTGACCACTTTCTGGGTCAGAGGAATTTCCCAGAATTCTTTTTTCCTTGAATTTCCCCTCCTTGCAGATTACATGGCTGCGAGTGGGTGGGAAGCATGATGCTTCGTTTTAACATGCCTGTTTGGGACAGGCTCGATGGACCAGCTGGTCTTTTCCTGTCTGTCGGTTTCGTATGTAATTTTTACAGCCAAGTAAATGGGATATGAAGGCGTTGAAAAGAGGAATCCAGGGTCAATGAGGGGGCAGGCAGATGTTTGTATGATACTTGCATTCAAATAATTGAAGAGAGGTTGCTGGAGAGGCCACGGCAAAATATAACCTCGTCTGGCACTTCAGGAGTGGGACAGAGTAAAATATATTCAAACAAATGCACCAAACGGTATAAAGGGAAGATGTCATGATGGCACCCACAAGTGCTCAATTAATAGAACAGCTGGAGCTGAACAAACACAGTTGATTTACAATAAAAAATTGAACAAAGGTTTGTAGTTATTGATGTGCAGTCATAGCAGGATACTGCCGCTCCATGGGGTAAATCCAACTTTCTACTGGATCCCATGGTGTGCGGATGTTTACAGAGCTCTTGTGAAATGTGGACCTGCTCTGTTGGCTATTATTTAAGCAGCTCCCTTTAGAAAGGATGAACTTGCATTTATACAGCACCTTTCACGTTCTCAGAACGGCTAATAAAATTACTTTGGAAATGTAGTCATTATTGTTATGTAGGCAAATGAGGCAGCCAAATATGCACACAGCAAGGTCCCACAAACAGCAATGAGATAATTTTTTTATGGCATTGGTTGAAGGAGGAATGGTGACGAGGACACCAGCAGAACTCCCCTGCTCTTCTGCAAATAGTGCCATGGGACCTTTTACAACAACCTGAACAAGCCGACGGGGCCTCGATTTAACGTCTCCTCTAAAAGACAACACTTTTGACAATGCAGTGATCCCACAGTGCTGCCTTTAACTGTCTGCCGAGAATATATGCTCATTTCCTGCAATGAGACTTGATCCCACGACCTTCTGACGAGCGTACTATTACAGGGGCTTTCGTGGGTTATTTATAGTCAATTGAAGGATGGCATGCTATGAGGGCTTGTGTAATATTTTAACATTTAAAGGATAAATGTTGTCTTGAAAAGTACAACACGAGACCAAATGCTGTCGTTCAGGTTAGCAATTGTGACTGGCAGGGAAGCAATTTGAGTTTCTGGAGAGCATGCATTCTCCTGCCATCAAAACAGTCATCCCTTTACCTCCAATTTTCTACATGTGCTGGTTCTCACCCCCTCACCAACAATCTCCAGGATATCTGTACAGGGCAGTGTTTCCATCTCCTCACCAACAAGTTCCAGGATCTGTGCACAGGGCAGTGTTTCCATCTCCTCACCAACAATCTCCAGGATCTGTGCACAGGGCAGTGTTTCCATCTCCTCACCAACTATCTCCAGGATCTGTACAGGGCAGTGTTTCCATCTCCTCACCAACAATCTCCAGGATCTGTGCACAGGGCAGTGTTTCCATCTCCTCACCAACAATCTCCAGGATATCTGGACAGGGCAGTGTTTCCATCTCCTCACCAACAATCTCCAGGATCTGTACAGGGCAGTGTTTCCATCTCCTCACCAACTATCTCCAGGATCTGTACAGGGCAGTGTTTCCATCTCCTCACCAACAATCTCCAGGATCTGTGCACAGGGCAGTGTTTCCATCTCCTCACCAACAATCTCCAGGATCTGTACAGGGCAGTGTTTCCATCTCCTCACCAACTATCTCCAGGATCTGTACAGGGCAGTGTTTCCATCTCCTCACCAACAATCTCCAGGATCTGTGCACAGGGCAGTGTTTCCATCTCCTCACCAACAATCTCCAGGATATCTGGACAGGGCAGTGTTTCCATCTCCTCACCAACAATCTCCAGGATCTGTGCACAGGGCAGTGTTTCCATCTCCTCACCAACAATCTCCTGGATCCAGTGGGCAGGGCAGGTGGTATAATCCAGTCCACCAATGCCACTCTGCCAGTTTTGGGAAGTCTTGCAACAGCAGCCTGGCAGAGACTCTCCATGGCTGCTGTACATCTTTCTACAATAAATTTTAAATAGATATGCAGAAACAAAGATTGCTCTGCAAAAAAAACATACAGCATAGTAGTTCTCTCAGTAGCAGACAGCACATGTCTGACCACACAAACCTTCCCAGCATTCAGAGCAGTTCCTCCAGAAACAGACTTACCAATATGCTCCAAAGTTGCAATAAAGCCTCTGTATTGAAACCAACTGCGTGAAGCATTTTATTTTAACGTGGTTTTTCCCTTTTGTGAAACAATATTTTGGCCTCCACGGCAGTGGTTGTTCCAGTATCTAATGTAAAATGAAATACTTCAAAAGTACTTTATTGACTGTAAAGCCCTTTGGGATGTCCCGAGGTCATGAAAGGCACTATAGAAATGCAAGTTATTTATTTTAACCGTCTGGTAAAGTGGTTTAATTCACATAAAGGATAACTGTGTGGAGAAAGTGGTATTGCAATAATCAATTGATGGTAGACATTGTTAAATACAAAAGCAAAATACTGCAGATGCTGGAAATCTGAAATAAAAACAAAAATGCTGGAAATACTCAGCAGGTCAGGCAGCATCTGTGGAGCGAGAAACAGAGTTAACGTTTCAGGTCGATGACCCTTCGTCCGAACTGGAAAAAGTTGGAGATGTAACAGGTTATAAGCAAGTGTAGGGGCAGGGAGAGGGGAGGAAAGAACAAAAGGGAAGGTCTGTGATAGGATGGATGGCAGGAGAGATTAAGAGACAAAAGGGATGATGGTGCAAGGCAAAAGGAGATGCTAATGGGACAAGTTAACAAACAATGACTCTAGATGAAGTGTAAATGGCAATGGCAGAATGATCGACAGCTGCCATGTGAGAGAGAGAAAATAAAGATAGGGGCCGAGGTTATGGTCTGAAATAGTTGAACTCAATGTTGAGTCCAGAAGGCTGTAAAGTGCCTAGCTGAAAGATGAGGTGCTGTTTCTCGAGCTTACGTTGAGTTTCCTTGGAAGTGTGTAAGAGACCGAGGACAGAGGTCAGAGTGGGAGTGGAGCGGAGAATTAAAGTGACAGGTGAGCGGAAGCTCGGGATCACCCTTACAGACTGAACGGAGGTGTTCCGCAAAGCCGTCACCCAATCTGGGTTTGGTCTCCCCAATGTAGAGGAGACCGCATTGTGAGCAGTGAATGCAGTATACCAAATTGCAAGTAGTACAAGTAAATTGCTGTTTCACCTGGAAGGAGTGTTTGGGGTCCTGGACAGTGGAAAGGGAGGAGGTAAAAGGGCAGGTGTTGCATCTCCTGTGTTTGCACGAGAAGGTGCTGTGGTAAGGGGAAGGGGTGTTGGGGGTGATAGAGGAGTGGACCAGGGTATCGTGGAGGACGCGGTCCCTTCGGAATGTTGAAAGGGGAGGTGAGGGGAAGATATGTTTGTTGGTGAGATCATGCTGGCGGTGGCGGAAATGGCACAGGATGATCCGTTGAATGTGGAGGCTGGTGGGGTGAAAGGTGAGGACAAGGGGAACTCTATCGTGGTTCTGGGAGGGCGGGGAAGAGGTGAGAGCAGAAGTGCGGGAAATGGAACGGACACAGTCAAGGGCCTGGGGAATCCTCGGTTGAGGAAAAAGGAAGACATGTTGGAAGCACTAGTATGGAAGGTGGAATCATTAGAGCAGATGCGGTGCTGGCCTTTATAAAAAGCGGTCATCTAAATGCAGCATCTGCTTATTTCAAATTACAGCTAGCATTAACCATCAGAAATATATTGGTCTTTAAAATCACTGGCAAATGTACGTTGAATATAAAGCACTACTTTACTGCACCTTGAAGGACATATTTATAATTTTCAATTCAACCAAGGAAAGCAACAGCTGATTTTAGGCCCATCTTTTATCATTTAAAAAATACAGATGGGTACTACACTATGGGCTCAGGAGAGTTACCTGTACATATCTCCTTCTTTCGTCCTGCAGTCAACAACGAGCTTTCTACAAGGTGTGAATCGCATTCAACTGTTTCTAACTAAAATTAAGGCAACGCCCAGTTTTCCGGTGGTCGTGAAAGACGCTATATAAATGCAAGTCTTTTAAACAGGCCGACTCATCTCTTGTGCTCTATAGGGTGGGGTTTGACTCAACTCTGAAGCAAACATTTTCTTTCTGAATCTGCAGGCTGAAGGAATCACTCCAAAACATCCTGTTACATTTCAGAGATCACAAACTTTATGATTCATATCCTAAGGCATTCGAGTAAAGCTCTGGGTACTTGAATGAATCATTGAAGTTCATACCCAGAAACAAAACTTGAAAAGTCTTGGTAATGCATGGGCAACAGTGTTGAATGCTACACAGCATATACTACACCATTTTAAACTTGTGTATGGGTGTCCAGAAAAGGTGAGTGATAATGAAGCTGAAGAATACATCTACTTTGAATCCAGCAAGGGCTTCAAGAACTCCCAATCAGGCACATCATGGAGCTGGTGTAACTCCTGCCTAGTACCCAATCACCACTTCAGATCCGACTGCACCATGCAAACATTCCACTTTGAGGCACTCACTCTTGCAACCTTTCAAAGTCAGATCATCAACTGAGGCAGTCAGTGAGGGCCTGGATTTATCGCCACTAATCTCTAAGCAGGGACTGCTCAACCTCATTTCAATAATGTGTCTGTGGGGGCTGCCAATGGAACTCTACGCAAATGTATAGATCTGATACATTACTCATGTAGCTAGTGCTATTTTGCGCACATGTAGCACACAAATACAAAGATGGTGTTGTGTTTTTATTAAAGGATAGAATACCCATTCCCACCTCCACTAAAATAGGAAATGAAGGCACTTTCAGTCATCTGCCTAGGTGCACTTGAACCTCAGAAATGGGGAAAAGAAAGTCTGTTCCAACTCAATCCAAACCAGCTTGCAGAGACCTGCCATAGCTATTATATGATGCTTCATACACTAAACTGTATGCCTGTTAACATTCAACATATCTCACCTTGCCTGTGACCATTTCCACAAGGACACACCCAAGGCTCCAAACGTCTGCAGCACGCCCATGCCCTTCACCCTTTGCTCTAGTGATAACTTCAGGAGCCATGTAAGCTTTAAAAGAACAAAAGTGAGACAAATCAAGTTAATTAAGAAAAGTCAAAATTCGTCACTTTACAGTATACCTGTCATTCACCTCATTGCTGTTTGGCAAATGGTATGTTGGCCTTTGTAGCGAGAGGGTTTGAGTACAGGAACAAGGATGTCTTGCTGCAGTTGTACAGGGCCTTGGTGAGACCACATCTTGAGTATTGAGTGCAGTTTTGGTCGCCTTATCTGAGGAAGGACGTTCTTGCCATGGAAAGAGTGCAGCGAAGATTCACCAGGCTGATACCTGGGATGGCAGAAATGACGTATGAGAAGAGATTGGGTCGATTGGGCTTGTACTCGCTGGAGTTTAGAAGAATGAGATGGGATCTCATTGAAACTTATAAAATTCTGACAGGACTGGACAGACTAGATGCAGGAATGATGTTCTATGTTTCTATGTGGGATTTTGCTGTTTGCAAATGGCTGCTGTATTTTCCTACACAACAGTAGTCGCTACACTTCAAAATAACTCACTCGATATGAAGCATTTTAAAATATTGCTGAGAGACATGATAAGGTGCAATATAAATGCAAGTCTTTTCTCTCCCCAGTATCCACTGCCTGGGAATTTTGTACTTTTGGAACCACCATTTCTCCAAAGGGAAACCAGTGCCGAATCAGGCATCCTACCATATATCGACCAATCGAATACTTATTCCAGACTCCTTTTCCACTTTTGCCAGCTATACAATAAAACAGAAGTCCAGCTCCCCTGACAGCTCAGTGGATAAGTATACTGCCCAGTGTGGAACGGAGTCAAACAGGCCAGTCACAGGTTTGATCCCTGCTTTGCACAGACTTAGCTGACCACAGCTGGGGCAGTGGTAGGGATTCTACAACGGGAAAAGCAGCCAGGGCTCCTGTTCCAAATCACTACACACCGACTCCTGTTGGGAAATGAGAGCGCGATTGCAGACGAGCTGTCTTCAAACAATACTATCTAACTTCACACAAGAGTTGGCCCCACTTGGACTAGATAGTAGAGGACAGCAAGCAGACACAAAATGTTACCCCAGCATGAATCAGTACTCTCAAGAAGGGGGAAGATGGGAAAGAGTTTGTTTAAAAAAAAAAATTCAACAGACAAGTCCACAAATTTGAGCCTTTTTTCCCCCCACACAAAACAAACACTCTCACAAGGGGAATCTCCACTCCAATCTCCCTAGAGGTTCTGCCCACTGTGGTCCAGTTTGAAATGAACTAGTGAAATGAACAATGAAATAAGGAACTATTTGTTTAACACACGAGCAACAGGACACAGATGATTTATTCAACATATCAAATCCAAAGGCATTTACGCCTAGAAATTACCATTGGCCACATTACCAGCCAATCAACATGCTCACGTGGCATTCATCTGTCTGCTTTAATCCACTGAAAATAAATAGGGTAATGCCAGTATTAAAATAGGAGACCAATGTTGTATTTTCTATGCTTCATGTTCTTACTTAAACTTGAACAGCATGAAACTTCAGAAGTATAAAATGAATCTAAATGGACACCGATTGTGTTCCATTAAAACAAATATGAATTGTGAAATTAAACAGCAAAATTTCATGCCTGCTGCAGAACTCTCCAAGAAAGATCCTTACAGTAACATTTCATACCCGAGAGACCCGATAGTGCAACACTCTCAGTATTGAACAATTCCGGAACTGAGCACAAGAAACAGTACATCAACTAGTTAGATCTCGGAAAAATTCAAATAAGGCTTTTCAAAATATACAATGAGGATTGTTATCCCAGGCGCCCTGCTCCTGGTGCAGTCAGATAGGTTTTAACTTGTATACAAAAATAAGCCTTCTAGTCAACACTTAAAGCATCAAACAGATTCTCATCCAGGTTGTGCACTTAAAACATGGAAATGTCAGGGATGCAGTTGCAATGATAGGAACCATAGCATAGTTGCAGCATGGTAGGATGAGAACAAAGAGGTTGGAGTACTACTAGATGTCCTCAAGTGTTGTGTAAAGTCAAAAAACAAGAAGCCCTGTCAAGCCAGTCATATCCCCGAGCATTGCGACTTGCAATCTAACCAACATGCCACTCCGCACCTCATAGTTAGTACGTTGTTGTACTTTAGAGTGTAATGTTGGTTCCATGAGTTTATCTGTCTACATGTGTGCCTATAGACAGGTAGCGAGCTCTACTCTCCACCATCCAAATGCTGGTCACAACTTAAGCTTAGCAGAGAGCCACACAGACCTTAGGCTCTCTGATGACACTGAAAACATAAAATGAAGTCTGAAACGTGACCTCACACCTCAATTACACATTACAGTCTGAGTCGATGTAAAGCTTAAACCATTTGCATCAAATGAAAATTGTGTGCACTGATATAACTGGATGACTTCAGTGAAAAGCAGACTTTCCCAAAGGGTTCTCTTACCAGCAGTCCCAAGGGTACTGTTCACTTCACCAGGCATAGTCTGTGCAATATTCTTCAGTTTCACCGAACAACCAAAGTCCCCCAATTTGATTAGACCGGACGAGGTGAGGAAGATATTGGCACCTGAAATGAAAGTTTCAATTTCAGCATTTCGTAAAACAAAAAGACCATCACTGCCAGACACAATATAATTTCGCAGCTCACTGGAAGACATTCTATTGAGTTAGGACTGTAGCAGCTAGTGGAGTAAAGCAAAATCAGTGTAAGAATGCAGCTGGAACAGTGGAGAGAAACACACCATCTATCTCATATGGTAGCCTCTAAAGGCAAGCATGCTAGCATGTTTTTTAGTATTAGCAACATGGCAGCAGTGTCACCGGAAGCACCAATATCTTCAGCTGGCTGTACAGGCCATAGATGTGCTTTCAACATCATAGACTATGTGGACCTTCCGCTGACATTGGGGCAAGTCCATTAGCCAGAATGGGAAAGTTTTAAGCTACCATGTATTCACAGTGTAGCGGATAATTTGCCTTGCAGTATAAAATGGGACAGATTTGGCAACACGGGAATCAGCTCACTTTATAAAAGGATATTCAGCAAGTGAGGTACAGTAGCATAGTGGTTATGTTACTGGACTAGTAAGCCAGAGGCCTGGACTAATGATCCAGAGACATAATTCAAATCCCACTACGGCAGCTGGGGAATTTAAATTATTTTAATAAATAAATTTGGAATAAAAAACCCTAGCATCAGTAATTGTCGTAAAATCTGGTTCATTAATGTCCTTTAGGGAAGGAAATCTGCTGTCCTTACCCGGTCTGGCCTGTACGTGACTCCAGACCCACAGAAATGTGGTTGACTCTTAAATGTAAATTTAATCAAGGCGGCGGCTCACCACCATCTTCGAGGGCAATTAGGGACGGGCAATAGATGCTGGCCTTGCCGGTGACACCCAAATCCCTTGAACGAATAAAAAAGTGGCCCCAGAATATAAACAGTCTGCTTAAAGACAGCAAATACATTCTCCCTCAGCACGACCCTATTACAAACTCTTCCAGAAGCAGCCTACTTTGCGAAGGTATATATATTTTGACGTGTCACCAGTCCCAGGCTTGATACTAGGTTTGTGCTGAGGCAGCTATCTCATCCAGGGTGGTACAACTGGCCTCAGTGTCCACAGGCTAGCGGTGGTGGTTGGGGGGGTTAGGAACATGGATATCAGGTGAGGGAAGGATCATGCTCACCTGTGATTTTGATGCCTAGTCTTTGCTGAGCTAGCCTGTCTCAATTAGAGCAGTGGCAGGGTGGGTTACAATCGGCCTCATGGCCCTGGGTTAGGGAACAGGAGAAGAGAAACAAAAATATCAAGCCAGGGTTCCCACACGATATCCCCGTAGCAGAATAGTCATGGGGGGGAGGGGGCGGGGCGCAGGGGACATAAATTGATGGACAAGGTTGCACAGGAACTATCCTGGTCCTTCCTGGCTGGTGTTGGGTTGGTTGTCAGAAAACTGGCATCAATGTCAGAGCAAATTGCAACTGCTTTTAAGCAATGGGAGGGTGTGAATGTGTCTTGGGGGGGGGGGGGGGGGGGGGGAACCAAAAAATGAAAGTGAAAACCAAAAAATAAATCGGGTCAGTCAGTCAGGAACAATTTGAACTGTTGACTAAAATCTTCAAGCTCTGCTATCAAGCATTTAATACTAACATTCCTCGAGGAGATTCAAAGGTTGTGCTCTAATTGCATTATCTAGCATTACTTGGTCAAAAGTGTTTGCATTACGAAAGATTCAGGCCAGTACAGTCACTAAAGAATGCATTAGATTATGTTAATAAATCAGTCACAATACTTATTGCAATTCAGTATGTTACAGTATAGCTGTGCCAAATATTTATTTGCTGAATCTAGTTCTGGCAAAATTGACTGAATAGGACAAAAAAATTAATCCTACCCCTTAGTACCTTTGTAATCTGTGCTGATTGAAGTCTTGGTTTATAACTGAATGAATAACTGTAGCCTGTGACCAGTCTCTAAATCGCCCCTTATCCTGAGGAAGACAGATTCCTCATTGCTTAGTAATGAGACTCCAGATGGTGGTTTTCCTGGTTTTAATGGATTGATGGTAAATGTTCCCAACCTACCGAGACAGCATGTGGCTGCCAAAATGGTGTCATGAAGTTACACGGCTGAGGATTGCCATTTCATGAATATGGGGCACCAGATGCATGGTCTCCACCAGAGAAAGTAAGTGTACAGTATATGAAGAATGCCTCTGCCACTAATTCTTACAAGATGTTTGGGTACAGTTCCACACACATTAAGCATCTTTTTAAATAGAACCTTCAAAGTACAATTCCAGTTTTTTTGTGCCAATAGATTAAGCTACATCATCACTCGGACATTCACATTTTGTCTTTTCTTCACTAAGTACCTTTGAATAGCTACTAAAAAAAAGTGGCTACTGCTTCTTTAAATGAGCTTCACCCCCAACCCCTCCCCAATACTAATGGGTACCCCCAATGTTTAGGCTTTCACTGTATCCACTTTAGTCTAGACAACTGATTTTACCAGTCAGAATTAGCCAGTCTGCTTTGGCTACTTAGGTTCTTAGCTCAACATGTTACGCTCACCAAATGTTAGCATTTGTAAATCCCAACTCCTAGCTCTTTAGTTAAAATGACATAAACCAGTTATAACTGACCTGGGGATAGATTAGTAGTGACTGTCAGTTCAAAAAAAAATCCAATGTCTAAAACCCATATTAAAACGCACATTTTAATTTAGTGCCTTTACAACTCAGAAGGAGATTTAACTAGTGTATGAGCTGATATATAGGTTTTATCCCCCCCCAAAGTGCACAAATGGGGAAAGGTGTCGGAGTCTAATCCAAATCCGTGCCTTACATCAGGATTTGCTGACTTTTTTACCTCTAGCAGAAATTGGCTCATGTAATCATCAATTTATTGCAAACTTAAACAAGTCTCCATTGTGGTGTGTGGGAAAACAAATCCAATTTTTCCCCATCACCCACAATGCTATCCTATTGGTTGATAATGATCAGCACTTACATTAATTAAAAACAACAGTCTTATACATAACTCAATGTCACAGCCTATGGAAGCGTGTTTAGAATACAATTAAATATAACATATAGAAAAATAGCAGCCGAGATTAGCTTGCTCTACAGCAATATGTGGTTTTGTGTGAATGCATTACCCTTGATATCTCGGTGCACAATTCCATGTTCATGTAGTACATTGATAGCAGTGGTGATCTGCTTGGTGTACAATCGGATTACGTGTTCCTGCAGACCCAGCCTAGCCACCTCTTCGAGTGTGCCTTCATCACAATACTCCATGAAGATGTACATTTCTTCCTGATCCAAAGATAAACACCATGTTCAATATGTAAGATGGCTGCATGGCATTATGTTTGGGGAGAGGAACTACTTTTAATCTAAAGTACAGATTCCAGAAAGACAAGTAAATGAACAGATATTTCGGAGGGTGATTTTGCAATGCAGTGGGAGTAGCGCTCACGGGAAGGTCATCGCAGGCTCTTAGCCATGATTTTTGTCCATTAATTTTAATAGGGAGAAGCCCACAGGTTCCAGGAGAACAACTCCCCACTGATAGTGCTAGATCGGCCCTTTTCTGTCTTTGAAAATAAAAATGCAGCCATGGACAGTGTAAACAGCAAGAGATTGGCCTTGGGACCAGCTCCTGCCTCTACTGAACCTTCAGTTGTGCTATAGTACAATTTGCGATCCAGGAGTGGAAGGGATGCAGACTTAACGACACTCCAAAGTTATTAAACCACAGAACGGAGAAACTAATATTGATTCGGAACAAAATGCTATTGTATGAAATTGATGGGAGAGGGATGAAAGGGAAGCCATTTAGTTTGTATAATTTGATTTAGTTGATTTGCACAAGAAGCAAGTCAAGACTCGTACACATGAAGAAGCTGTCATTAAACACAAGTTTACTGCAATTCTATTTTGCTAAACACTTTGTATATCCTATGAAATCAGCGCCACTTTAAACTGGAAGCATCTTGTCCGGCACTGGCCAACTATAATAAAAGCAGAAAATGCTGGAAACGCTCAGCTTAGGTAGTATCAGTGAACATTTCAGGCCGATGACCTTTCAGAACTGATCAACTATATGCTTGTTCAGTAGGTGAGACAGAAGTCCTTTTAAGACAGTTTACAGAAAACAGGATATATGAAGTGCTGCTGTACTTGGCAGTCACAGTAGAAAGGCCTTCAGCCCTTGATTGGTTGATGCCTATACGTGACAGATTTATAATGGTGAGGAAATAAGAATGGCCTTGAAAGAAAATTCAGCAATTACTGTTCGCTCTCAGTCTCCGTTCCTGTTTGAGCCATCTTTCTTTTACAGCCCTTTGGTACTTTCAAAGATCACTCCTTATTCAAAATTCTAGAGGAGACACTGGTTGACAATGAGTCATGAGTGTATTCTCAATTGAGTTTGAAAGTACAGTATTCAATCTGAACAGAGTAATCCCTCCCCAGACTTCCTTTCCTGAAAGTGCTGACTTGTGCCAGGGTTTCTCTTTATGGGCCAAGTATGTTGTGTCTTGCCAAGTGGTCAATCTTCATTTGAAAGCCTTTAACACCCGTTGGTCAGGGAGCAGACTGAGGGCTCATTATTCTTTTAGGATCAGTTGTGTGCTGCCTATTGCCATTGTTTAGTCCTGGCAGCCTTGGACAGTATCCCGAGCATCTTTAGTAAATATTCCCATATAAAAATATTTTCTGAATTGAGACAGAGAGTTTAACCATGAGTCAATATAAATTATAAAGGACTTTGCCCTGCAAAATGCATAGTACTTGAAAAGATTATTTGAACCACTGTGATTGGAGAGTATTTGAATTACTTACCCTGTGAAGTTCTACACCAAAATATCTAACCAGGTTTGGGTGTTTGATACCTTCAAAAATTTTCAATTCATCTGCTGTCTCCTTGATTGTTTTATGATCATTTGGTTGGAATCTAATCTATAGATATCAAGCAGATCAAGGACATCAAAGTGTAAAGTCAGTATTAAAGAAAGAGTTGTATTTATATAGAGCCTTTTACAACCTCAGGACTTCCCAAAGTGCTTTTATTTTTGAAGTGTAGTTACTGTTGTAATGGTAATGCGGCAGCCACTGTGCGCACAGCAAGCTCCCACAAACAGCAATGAGATAATGATCAGGTCAACTGGGTTTATTTTCGGTGTTGGTTTAGGGATAAATATTGGCGAGGACACTGGATAGAACTCCCTGGTCTTCTTCAAAATAGCGCCATGAGATCTTTTATGTCCACCTGAGAAAGCAGGCGGGACCTCAGTTTAACGTCTCATCTGAAAGACAGCACTTCCGACGTACTGCAATGAAGTGTCAGTCCAGATTACGGGCTCAAGTCTCTGGAGAGAGACTTTAACCCACAACCTTCTGACTCAGACGAGAGTGCTACCCACTGAACCACGGCCGACACGAGCTGGCTTTAATTTCAGTAAATATTTTGAGTGGGCCACAAACGAAAGCAGTGAAATGGGCAGCAGACATTATCATTCCAGTTTCACTGATGTGAGAATCAGACCATTGCATTTGGTTTGACAATCCAACTAAAACTATTTTCAAAGGAATTATACAATACAGAAATACAAATGTATATGTGGGATCAAATGAAACACACCGAGTCAATCAGACATGCTGATGTATTTCCACTTGAACAGACTGCCAGTGATTTTCCAGTCATGAGAAGCAGTCTGTAGCCTGTGTATTATCCAAACTATCTGCCTTTAACATATTAAAAAAAATTGCATTTGGCTAAGTGTGCAAAACATGCTGAAAGGCACAAAACTTAAATCAGTCAAAAAATGTCATTTCACCTAAAATTTCCCTACAGTACCCCCCTCTCGAGTGGCCATGTTGGTTCCCTACCCACCCTATTATATAACCCTAAAAATAAAATTTCTTGCATAATAAACTAATTGAAAAAAATTCAACAATGGTGGACAAGAACAAAAACTTACAATATACTACCCATCTCATCCTCCAACTGTGAACAAGCTTTGACCGCACATGCCTCCATTCTCTCAGAGGGGCCTTTGGTGTGCTTTGTGTTCTGTTTCAGAAGCTTGCACCCCAATATTTTTTGGACCTGCCTCCGTGGGCACCTTTAATCCCCATAGAAAATTATATGGCATAATTTTATGAAACCAGACTCCTGGTGCAGAACCTCACCCACCTAGAATGCCCATCGAGAATTCTGGCACCTGCTCCTCCCCTGATAATCTGACCATTAAGGATGGAGAATGATGGGGGCGCGTGCTTGCATTCCTGAGATGCGCTCCAGGCAGGCAAGAATATGCATCGGAGCACAATTTCATGAATATACCCCACTAATACATATACAATCCCTGCACATGTACAAAAATCTCCCAGTGCTGGGACTGAGTAGATTATTTACCATCATTCCTTGCTTGCCTTTCAATTTCCCACTGGCCTAAGGTTGCACATTTGTATCCCTTTGTTATCCCTCTGTCAAATGGTTAGAAGCGAACAGTGGACCGATGACAAGATCAAGGCCTGTTCAACCTAGCAGCCTGGGCTGGGATGGGAGTTTCTCACTCTGATCCCAAAGAAACTAATACTTAATATTGAATCGGGGACAGGGACTCAATAAAATTAATGTAACAAAGAAAATAATGGCACTAAAGAGTGGCAAATCCCCAGGGCCAGATGGTTTCCATCCCAGGGTTTTAAAGGAAGTAAGTGAGCACATTGGAAGATTAGTTAGGGCATCTGCAAAGTTCTCTAGATTCAGGAACCGTCCCTTTAAATTGGAAAATTGCGTATGTCACTCTGCTATTTAAGAATGACGAGAGAGGGAAGCCAGGGAATTATAGACCAGTTAGTCTAACAGCTGTTGTTGGGAAATTGCTAGAGTCTACAATTAAGGATAGGGTGACTGAACACCTTGAAAATTTTCAGTTGATCAGAAAGCCAGCATGGATTTGTGAAAGGTAGGTGATGCCTGACAAATCTGATTGAATTTTTTTAAAGAGATGTCTAAAGTAGTGGACAGGAGAATGTCTATGTTATTTATATGGACTTCCAGAAGGCATTTGATAAAGTCCTACATAAGAGACTGTTATCTAAGGTAGAAGCCCACGGAATTGAGGGCAAATTATTCACCTGGTTAGAAAATGGCTGAGTGGCAGGAGACGAGCAGTAGGGATAACGGGCAGGTACTTAAATTGGCAGGATGTGACTAGTGGTGTCCCGCAGGGATCTGCGTTGGGGCCTCAACTATTCACAATATTTATTAACAACTCAGATGATAGCATAGAAAGTCATATATTCAAATTTGCCGATGACACAAAGATAGGCGGCATTGTAGACAGTGTAGATGATAGATTAAGTGAATGGGCAAAACTGGATTTCAATGTAAACAAATGTGAGGTCATCCACTTCGGCATGGACTTGATGGGCCGAATGGCCTCCTTCTGTGCTGTTATGACTTTGGACCTAAAATGGATAGAACAGGGTACTTTCTAAATGGTGAAAAGCTAAAAACAGTGGATGCCCAGAGACTTGGGGGTGCAGGTGCATAGATCATTTAAATGTCATGAACAGGTACAGAAAATAATCAAAAAGTCTAATGGAATGCTGGCCTTTATATCTAGAGGACTAGAGTACAAGGGGGTAGAAGTTATGCTGCAGCTACACAAAGCCCTGGTTAGAGCACACCTGGAGTACTGTGAGCAGCTCTGGGCACCACATCTTAGGAAGGATATATTGGCCTTGGAGGGAGTGCAGCATAGGTTTACCAGAATGATACCCGGACTTCAAAGGGTTAAGTTATGAGGAGAGATTACACAAATTAAAGACTCAGATTTATATAGCACCTTTCACGACCACCAAACGTCTCAAAGTGCTTTACAGCTAATGAAATTAAGGTTGTATTCCCTTGAATTTAGAAGGTTAAGGGGTGATCTGATCGATGTTTTCAGGATATTAAGGGGAACAGATAGGGGATACAACAACAACTTGATTCTATATAGTGCCTTTAACATAGTAAAACATCCCAAGGTGCTTCATAGGAGTGTTAAACAAAAATTTGAAACCGAGCCACAGAAGGAGACATTAGGGCAGAAGACCAAAAGCTTGGTCAAAGAGGTAGGTTTTAAGGGGTGTCTTAAAGGAGGAGAGAGAGGTAGAGGTGTTTAGGGAGGGAATTCCAGTGCTTAGGGCCTCGGCACAGCCACCAATGGTGGAGCGATTAAAATCGGGGATGCGCAAGAGGCCAGAATTGGGAGAAGCGCAGATATCTCGAAGGGTTGTGGGGCTGAAGGAGATTACAGAGATAGGGAGGGGCGAGGCCATGGAGCGATTTGAACACAAGGATGAGAATTTTGAAATTGAGGCAGTGTCGGACCAGGGGCCAATGTAGGTCAGCGAGCACAGGGGTGATGGGTGAACGGGACTTGGTGCGAGTTAGGACACGGGCAGCAGAGTTTTGGATGAGTTTAAGTTTACAGAGGATACAATGTGGGAGGCCGGCCAGGAGAGCATACAAAACAACAAATGTGGGCTACAATAGAATAGACTTGGAATGGATCCGGAGGATGGAGCACAAGGACAGCGAGATCCGTTGCAGGGATTTGAAAAGAACAGATGAAGTCGCAAAAGTTTCTATATTCCAGCTAGAAACAGATTTCTCTGCAATGCTTCAGATTTTTATAAAAACAAAAATTATAATTAATTTCAGAAAGGACTCAATTTAATGCAGTTGGAGCAATGTTTTCTGAGAGGGAGCAAAAAAACGTTCTACTTCTACAAAGGCCGAAAGGGAGTAAATGCTAGAAGATTTTCTGTATTTGAGTGTTGTTATTTTGATTTCTAAACAGCTCTGGAAAACATATCCCAGTACACGGAGATCCATTGTGTGCTACATGGCATCCCGCTCCAGTGTTACAAGACAGCATATCGCCAGACTCGGTGTGCAGTGCTACAGGAAACCGCTGGCACTTAGAAAGTAACTTTCCACAGAAACAAAAGACACTTACTTCCTTCATTGCCATTAGCTCGCCAGTATCAACATTTATACATGTGTACACTTTCCCGTACTGTCCTTCACCTGGAGAAACAAAGATTATTGTTGTTATATGAATGCCAGTGGTTTTGGGTAGCACTGAGTGGGAGAGACGGCCTGGCTCTATTACAATCAGCATGGTTTATTATGTACAAGAGATGCAGACTCTACCAGAGGCAGGGAAATATTATGCTTAAGACGTTTGCCTATTCCATTGTCCTAACTAAAGTCACCAATTTATAAAAATTAACATTTTCAAAACTCAAATAATGCAACATTTTGTTTACAAGAACATCAAGCTGATTTTATTCATCTACATTTTGGTTGAACCCAATACAATACGGCAAAGTGGAAAGCTCACTTCAATAGATGTGACCAACTATTGGCTGAAGAGGACACAGACTTAAGGTGATTGGCAGAAAAACCAAAGGCAACACGAGGAAAAACTTTTTTACGCAGCAAGTGGTTAGGATCTGGAATGCACTGCCTGAAAGGGTGGTGGAGGCAGACTCAATCACGGCTTTCAAAAGGGAGTTGGATAAGTATCTGAAGGAAAAAAATTACAGGGCTACAGAGAAAGGGCGGGGGAGTGGGACTAGCTGAAGTGCTCTTGCAGAGAGCCGGCACGGGCTCGACGGGCCAAATGGCCTCCTTCTGTGCTGTAACCATTCTATGATTCTATTCTATGAAACAATGCATTATCGATCAGAAAATTCTTACAAAGAACATCTAATCTGATTTATGCTAGTCTAGTTCTTTGCTAATCAAATGCTTTGTCCTTTCAAGCCACAACTAAAAAGTTTGTTTTTTTTGTTCGATATTTAAATTTGAAGATGCATGGCAATTATAATGACAGTGCAAATCAACAAATAAAATAAGTGGAATTAAAGCTCAGATACTATTACCATGCACAATTAAGGCTTGTGCGTTTCTTGGAAAGTAACAGCACTTTAAAACCTAGCAGTTTGATGCACGTCAAATTCATAGAGGCGTAGCAGATTTAGTGAGCATCCATTTCACATTTGGTAAATCACTATTTGCATCAGTGGGTGTGGGTCGCCCACCTCAGTGAAACAAGGGCCTAGGTTTGAGCCGTGGCATGTGCGTGAAGTCAGCCGATCTCAGCTGAGGCAACAGCAGGGTTGCTGCAATCGGCTCAAACCGCCTTAGCCTGGGTTTGCACAGCTGAACACTATTCAGTGGCCCCTGCTTAAAATGGGAGTGGGCGTGTGGATGTCACGATGAGGCCAGGCCTAGGCTCAAGCTCAGCTGCGATCCCCTCCATGGAGCAATATCCTGTTCACTCTCTCTAATTTCAAACATTTAGAATTGTCATTTGGGGCAAACCACAAAGGTCTACCAGTACCTACGAGCAAGTAACACCCCCGCCCACCCCCCGCGCGTATCAGTAACCCCCTGCACCCACCCCACGCGAGTCCGTTAACCCCCCCCCACCCCATCTGCGCCCGTACCCCAAGAGAAACAAGAACAGAGTTTTTCTTTTAACATGATTTTTGAGTTTCTGTACACAAGAGCTGTGTAAATTAAATGTTTATTTTTACACCCAGAACTCCGACATTACCTATTTTATTTCCTCTCTGCCATTTAAATGTCACTTTTCTTAACCCAACTTGCATGACATTATCGTAAGATTTAGGAATGTCACAGACTTGGCCAATTATATTCTTTTGCTTCATCTGCCAGTTCTGCTGCTCCTCAAAGGATTTAATTGACTTGCGGACAGCGTCAATTCGACTCTGCTTGGCAGCTATATCTAGGAAATTAAACACATGTTCAATTTGTTACATACACCAAATGATGACATACAGTAATGCGTGAGATTTTCTTGTTCTCCTCCCCCACTGTGCAAAGTGCCTGTATTAGATACATGTAGATAAAGTAACATTTCGTAAATAAAATGCCTCAATTCTTATTCAATTTGCTGCTGCGTTTCAGATTCAAACCTATTTAATGGAAATTGTGCTTCTTCTGACACTTGTCAGCTGTTCTCTCAGACTAATCATCACCATCTGCTGTATGAAGGGAAGGGGAAAAGAAAAAGTAGAGATAGATGCAAGACAGATATAGAGGAATCAAGATTGAGAGGAAATAATGGAACATTGAAGAATGGGAATCAGACAAGCAGGCTTCCAACAGCCGAGTGGAGACTGGCACTGCACGGCTGGTATTGAAATGGCCAGAACAGGAATGCTCTCGTCTGATCTTCAGTGTGTGCGAAGTTATCGATTTCAGCCATGGGACCAGCGAGCTTCCTGCATTTGCTTCAGAGGGAAAACCTGAGGGATACTGCTCCTGCTCCCTAATCAGTAACTTGTGCTGGAATCCAATTCAGTTGTGATGCCCCTGTGGTCAAACTACCCCAAACAGAACAGGCCCTTAGGCAACGTACTAGAGGGCAGCGAACCCATGTAGAACTATGCCTGACATGAGTCACCCATATACATTAAAATGACAAGACAGGGGCAAGTGGCAGCAGTTAGGATACACGAGGCAGCATTGGGAAAACTAAAAATGAGTGAAAACTTTATATAAAAAAGTCCTTAAAGTTTTGGTTTTACAATTAAAAACTTTTCCACTAATCAAGACACTATTTTCATGAAGAAATAGTTTGTGTAGAGTTTCTATAGCGATATATCATTCTCAAGACATCACACAGATGTCACGTACACTGGATCATGTACAGCGACAATGTATTTGGAGGAGATTGATGTTATTCTGTTGTATCTCTGCGCAAATGAAAAACATTTTGCCACTTTTTCACAAAGTTTAAAGGCGTCATTTCAGTTTATTATATTCATTACGCACTAGTTATGCAATAACCTGCTGTTTAAATGCTGTTAGTATTATAATAATCATTCTTGAAGTTCCCAGGACAGAGTGCCAGTCTACATGAATGAGCTGGTCTCAGCCACTGCACCAAGTGGGGTACTACAATTGGCCGCAGCATTCCTGGGCTTGGGGGGGGAGGAGAGGAGGGGAAGGGGAAAGAGAGAAGGGAAAAACTTGGCCGGATTCCTGTTCCTGGTCACTATACAGGGACTCCTGGAAAGTGAGTTACGAGCAGGATGGGGCTTGGCTACAATGCTCTCTCTACAGTTATACAACCTACCTCACTATGGGTCGTGGGTGACAAGCTTAAGAATGGCCACTTGGATGAGGTGCTCCTGTCACAGAACCACACTCCAGTGCCAGTAGCTAGCTTCAGGGAGGCGGGGGTGAAACAAATGGCAAAAAAAGCATTCATAACATTTAGAACAGTAAATTTACTGTCACAGCCATCCTGCAGCAACTGCTTTTTAATTAAGCCTGTGTGTAATCTCTTGCAAATCTCTTAGTGCCCATGTCAAGTGTGCCATTACTAGCGGCTAACCTGCAACTTTGGAGGAAAAGGCACTCCTGATTCCTTCATTCACTACTGCAAAATATTACATTGTAAAACAAGGCCTTTAAAAGTCAGGCGAGATTTTTTTCTAAAACTGGGAACAGATTTATTACTTTTTTTTTTACAAACTGCATTACATTTTTCAAATATTTGGCTGGTACAACAATGTTGCTAATATGCGGAATAGTCAAGCTGTAGCAGGGCCTGTAATACAGTCCCTTCTTTTCATCATCCTTTCCCCTACTCCCAAGTTCTGCTAATTCTTTTGCACGCAAGGTGAGATATATCAGAGTATAGAATGCAGAGGGCTAGGATCAAGCACTCGGGTCAGGTAGAGCATGAGCCAGATGCTAATTAAAGCTCTCTCTGCACGACCCCAACAATTAATTTTAAGGTCAACTTCAAACAAACACCTCGCCCCCATCCCATCAGTGTGAACTCTACTCCCCCACCCCCTCATTTCTCACACCAACCACCCGAGTGAAATTTGCAATTCTACGCTGATACACAGACCATTTGGTGTTGGAGATTTGTGCCTGTTAATGGGTTGAGGCCAAGGCCCCGTGCTGATTTTAAAGCTAGAATACAGAGCAGGTGCGGAGTAAAACACCGACTGTATTAAATGCAGACAGTTGGCTCTTGTGGGACACACACGTACAGATGCTCTTATTTCTTGCTTAAGGACATGTATGTGTGCGCCTCTTCAGGACAATAAATAACAGAAGGCTACAGGCACAGAAAACACGTAGGACTCAAGGAACAGCAGCTTGGGGCATGGAAGCCGCAACTATATTTCAGCCAATGAGGTGGTAGACCAGTGATCGTGTTCAATCCAATTCATTATTAGGTATCCACGGTACCTTTTGGTGCCGGGTAAAGAGATTTATTATGGATCTAACCTGTACTTTTATCTGAGTGATTAATGCTCATATCCCTCACCCTACACACACAGTGGTTGGTATATTGTGTGTGTAGGGGCAAAATTAACTTCACAGTTCTGATTGAAATCAACAAGACTGCCAGAAAAAATAGTGCAGCAAAACATCTCATACCATCTCTCTCACTATATGGACTACATCATAGTGCTTTGCAAGATTAATTATTGTATTCGGAGGATGCCTGGATCATCGTAAGTGGAACATGGCACATTTATCCACTAAACGTGAATGAGCAGTGCGCTGTACTCATTTTGATTTTCTTTTTACAATGAAGTTGCTTTAAATCAGGGATCTTACGAAAATGTGCAGGTGTGATATAACATTATGTATTTTACTTTTTTAAAAAAACCTTAGTCAAGAAGGCTTTAATGAAAGTATGGTAGCAAAATAAAACAGCAAGGGTTTAGAATGATATCAGAAGAGTCTGGTTTTATAGAACAACCTTGAAATTTCATCTAGTGCATATTTCCAGAATGATACTGTTACCTTTTGACTGACTTAACAGAGAACGAAGCTCCCAGCTTCTTCGTGCACTAATACTTGGATCTCCTTTAGGATATGTAGGTTCTGGGGAAGAGAATACATTCAAAACAGAGTCACTCAATTCTACAACTATAAAGTGATTAATGGTGGAACGATCCCAAACTACACACATTGTCGTGCCTTCAACCAAACTCCTAAAATCTGTTCAGTTGTAGGGTGGTGCAGTGGTTCAGCATTTCAACACCAACAGGTGGCACCAAGGAATGGAGAGACGCAACCACAACAACTTGCATTTATATAGCGCCTTTAACATTGTAATTCAGAGACAGTGGTGGGGTTGAAAGAGGTGGTGGTGAGGTAGAGCTGGGTGTCGTCAGCGTACATGTGGAAACTGACGTGGTGTTTTCGGATGGTATCGCCGAGGGGCAGCATGTAGATGAGGCATAGGAGGGGGACTCCAGAGGTAATGGTGTGGGGGCGGGAAGAAAAGCCATTGTAGGTGGTTCTCTGGCTACAGCTGGATAGATAAGAATGGAACCAGGTGAGGGCAGACTCACCCAGCTGGACGATGGTGGAGAGGCTTTGGAGGAAGATGGTGTGGTCACCCGTGTCGAAGGCTCCAGGCAGGTCGAGAAGGATGAGGAGAGATAGTTTACCATGGGCACAGTCACATAGGATATCATTTGTCACTTTGATAAGGGCCGTTTCGGTACTATACCAGGGGCAGAAACGTAATTGGAGGGTTTCAAACATAGGGTTGCGGGAAAAATGGGTATGGATTTGGGAGGTAACAGCACATTCAAGGACTTGAGAGGAAATGAAGGTTGGAGATGGGGTGGTAGTTTTGCAAAGACAGAGGGGTAAAGGGTGGTTTTTTTGAGGGACAGCAGATTTGAAGGGGAGGGGGACAGTACCCGAGGAGAGGAAACTGTTAACAATATCCGCTAACATGGGGGCCGGGAAGGGAAGTTGGGTGGTCAGCAGTTTGGTGGGAATAGGGTCAAGGGAGCAGGAGGTCGATCTCATGGACAAGATCGTGGCACGGTGGCATAGTGGTTAGCACTGTTGCCTCACAGCGCCAGAGACCCGGGTTCGAATCCGGCCTCGGGCGACTGTCTGTGGAGTTTGCACATTCTCCCCATGTTTGCGTGGGTTTTCTCCGGGTGCTCCGGTTTCCTCCCACAGTCCAAAGATGTGCGGGTTAGGTTGATTGGCTATGATAAATTGACCCTTAGTGTTAGGGGGATTAAATACGTGGGGTTACAGGGATAGGGTGGGATATGTGTTGGTGTAGGGGTTACGGGGATCGGGTGGGATATGTGTCGGTGCAGGCTCGATGGGCCGAAATGGCCTCTATCTGCACTGTGGGGTTTCTGTGTGATTCTGTGATTAGCTCGGAGAGGGGAGATGGGAGCTAAACTAGGCAAAGATACGAGTTCAGGGCTAGGGCAGGGTTCAGAATGGCTGTATTATTAAACATTGCACCTTAAGCACACTATATTAGATAGCAACTTCCTTACCCTCGCGGTCTTCAGTGGGACTGGAGTGTCGGCTTAGTGACTTGAACTGCAGCTCAGCTGCTATAGATGCTAGGCGGTCATTTTCGGGGACACTCGAACCCCTATTTTCGAAGAAACAAAATCATGTTAGCAACATTCCAACATAGCTCATTCTGTCTGCATTTCAATACACTTCAAACTTTTACTGGTAATGTACTTTATACAGTATATGAACATCTTTGATTTTTTAAATAATATAAACAAACCTCTTCCCCCCCCACCCTCTGTGCAATTTCAGGAAGCATAGCAGGAGGGAGCTACTTCAGATTTCCTGTCACCAACCATACTATTCCTGCTCTGTTAATCAAATGAGACACCAAATGGCAGATAAAGGTCCCAGATGCCTGTTGCAATGCTTACAGCGAGAAAGGGTGCAATATCAGCCTCTGCAGGCACCTTAATCCAAGATGGCAGACACGTGAAGTGAGCTGCCAGCTGCTCAGCTGTTGATAGTAAGTGTAGACAACCTAATGAGAAGCACACTTTCAGGCGCTACTGATGAGTGACAAGTGCTTGGAAGCCCCTTGAGGACACAATGTTACTTACAGCTTGCAGCACACAGTTTTGTATTCCGAATACAGGAAACTTTGATATCCGGCACTGACGGGACCGAGCTGGTGCCGTAACATCAAAAGTGCCAGACATACCAGAGTTAATGTTTAAACATACGGAACTGAGAAGCTCCGTGTGAATCAACAAACCCTGTTGCTTAGCAACAGCTTCAAAACAGTCGGCTGCAGCTGCAAGCATCTGTAGCTGAAGCTGTTGCTATAGCTACAGACCTTGCAGTGCTTGACTGGGGAAAAAAAAAGCAACGAGAACTAAAAAAATATAGAAAACGGCTCCTGATTTTTGCCGTTAGATCGAGTATTCCGGACATATAACCTCCGGATAAACCAAAGTTTCCTGTAACTGACTAATACAGCTAATGAAAATCACTGACTCACCAATGCAATATTCCTAAATCAATACAAGGGGCATTTTGTATCAGTGAATGTAAAAACTTTCCATTTTTTATGAAGGATCACCCAGTGATCTGTACTCTTGACCACACAATTAAATCAAAGACCAACATAAAAGATTTCAAATGAGGAAAACCGGGTTTAGTTCCGTTTTCACTCAGAGGGTTGTGAATCTTTGGAATTCTCTGCCCCAGAGGGCTGTGAATGCCGAGTCTTTGAGTACATTCAGGGCTGAAATAGATAGATTTTTGGACTCTAGGGGAATTGAGGGATATGGGGATAGTGCAGGAAAGTGGAGTTGAGGTCGATGATCTTATTGAATGGTGGAGCAGGCTCGAGGGGCTGTATGGCCTACTCCCGCTCCTATTTCTTATGTTCTTATGTTTTCACCCATTAAAAAAGCTTAAGGAATTTCAAAAGCTTTTCTGCCAGTGCCACTCAAATTATGCAAGCTTTTGGAATTACAATACCAGCAAACTACTAGATAGGCAGCCATTATGTATTTACTCCTTGTGTAAAATAATGTGAAGATTCACACCCGTTTAAATGTAAAAACTCTGCCTGTGACCGTGTTGGTGCATTAACATGCTATTAATTTCTCTCCTATCATATTCCCTCCTTAATCCTATGCTTTCAAGCAGCTGATACAAGGTGATATAAAAGGCATCTACAGTCTACTCATGATAACTCAAAATCAAATCACTGGGCTGAGAAAATGGAATGATCCAATCATTTGACTTAAGCAATGTAAATACCAATTAGCACAAGCCTGCTTTTTCTACAATGTGGGATTTTAGTGCTAAGAGAAAGATTGAGAATTTGAATTAAGCAACTTTTAATTGAGTATTTGACTGCAATGCCCCTTTTAAACATTTCGCCCAACTGATTAACGAAGTAGAAGAATGTAAAGCGCCATACTTGGCATCTGTCATGTTGTGGGTGAAACTACCTTATTTCATTTGCAGTGCCTGCAGACTTGGTGTGATTGAGATCACCACCAACTGTAGGGGCTGAGCGAATGACAGCAGCGATGCATTGGTTCCGCACTTCAGAGCCAAGACTCCTCGGGCTGTGACAAGGAGAGATGCAGAAAACAATTCAAGAACATACAAATGTAGCTGACAATTAATACAAGAAAAATAAATGAAGATTTCATGTAGTTTATTTCTACGGTATTCACATTTGTGGTTTGATGCCAAGAGAAAGCTCAATCAATTGAACAAATATTGGCAAACTGACAGTGTGCTCTAATTTGTGTACTGAATATAGCACAATCATAAAAATTACTATAATCGCCTTAAGGTTGTTCTGCAATATGACTAATGGACTAATTCACCACGATTGCTAATGCCAACTAATGCTTTTAGCTAGTTTATACTATGTTTTTTATTCCAGTGCTGCTGCAGGTTGCTAGGTTATTGCATAGCAGCCATAACAAGGTGATAATAAAGTGCATTCGAAGAATGCTATAATCCTATATCGAGGGCTAAGGGTTAAGCATTTTTTTTTGGAGTTAAAAACTAGCTTAGTAAGGATCTGAAAAGTAACTGAGTTACATGGAAATATTAACTGGTGATCAAAGCTGAAATATCTCTAATATGGGGGAGGCAGAACTTTTGTTAACATACCATTGGTAACAATCATCGACCAGTAGGTTACCAAATGCAGTAAAATGGACTGGCGAGCACTTGATTTAAAATAGATTAAGTTTAGAATTTGGTTGCTGCTCTACAGAGTCATGTAACAATGATCTCATGCACATACTAACAGCATGCAGTACAAGCTACACTTATCATTAAACATGCCGAGAGCAGATAGCAAAGCCAAAGCATCACAGACAAAAGTGAAATACTTCATGAAAGAAAGAAATTAAATGACCACACTTAGGAAACAGCATGGCTATTGGTCACAGAGATTGCAAGTGGATGGCTATTGGTCAGAAAGAGTGCAAGAGGCTGACTATTGGTGAGAGAGAGAGCGCAGGAGAATAACAATTAGTCAGAGATTGCAGGAGAATGTTATGATCATTTTGGTTGGTTTAGTTTGAGTTTAGTCAATATTCAAATATACTCTATAGGCATTTTCAGAACCTCTGCCAGTAGTCCACTTCTCACAGATCAATGCAACCAAGAACACTGGAATCAGATATTACCGAAGAAATCTGGGTAACCTAATTAACTTGGTATGGCAAATAATTTTATGCAGTAAGAAAAGTAATGTTATTTGATGCTGCCATTGTATTCAAAGAATGGCTTAACAGAAGATGAAAACTGTTCAGTCAATGATATTTCTAGCCCGGCTCTCGAGTTGTGAAGAGACTATATGGAGTACTATACCTGAATCCCTCAGGTGTCGGGATGATGAGGTGTGGATTTGGTGGGTCACTATGGCATCGGGGTACTTTGATAGGGCGAGGGCTATTTCGATGAATTCCTGGAAGGTACATATTAAAGTTAATGCAAGGTCACACATTTATTGGGCCTACATCTGTAATATCATTAACCATAATGCCCAGGAGACATTATGCAGCGAGCCGTTATGATCAAGTACGCACTGCCTGAGAGGCGGGCGGAAGCAGATTCAATAGTAACTTTCAAAATGGAATTGGATAGATACTTGAAAAGGAAACATTTACAAGGCTATGGAGAAAGAGTGGGACTAATTGGGCAGCTCTTTCAAAGAGCTGGCACAGGCACGATGGGCTGAATGGCCTCCTATGGTGAAAGATTAGATGATTCTGTATTCTTTGCAAATTTTTTCCCAATTTAACTTAGTTACAACATACAATCCTACTTCGAAGTCAAACTGTTTGGTACTAACTTATTTGATGATATACATCACAAAAAAATAAACTGGACTTTTATCCATGGTGTTTAAAATGATTAGGAGGTAAATTAAAAAATAGGACCTCAAAAGGTAGTAATCTCAGGATTGCTACCAGTGCCACGTGCTAGTCAGAGTAGAAATAGAAGGATATTTCAGATGAATACATGGCTAGAGGAATGGTGCAAGGGGGAGGGATTCAAATTCCTGGGACATTGGAACCGGTTCTGGGGGAGGTGGGACCAGTACAAAACGGACGGTTTGCACCTGGGCAGGACTGGGACCGATGTCCTAGGGAGAGTGTTTGCTAGTGCTGTGGGGGAGGGTTTAAACTAAAATGGCAGGGGGTTGGGAACCTGTGCAGGGAGACAGAGGAAAGGAAAACAAGGATAGAAGCAAAAGACAGGAAGGAGAAAAGCAAAAGTGGCAGTCAGAGAAATCAAGGGTTTAAATCAAACATGGCCACAGTAAATAATAATTCTAAAAGGTCTAAGAGTGTTAAAAATACAAGCCCAAAGGCTTTGTGTCTTAATGCGAGGAGCATTCGTAATAAGGTGGATGAATTAGCTGCGCAAATAGATGTAAAAGGATATGATATGATTGGGATTACGGAAACATGGCTCCAGGGTGACCAAGGCTGGGAACTCAACATCCAGGGGTATTCAATATTCAGGAAAGACAGGCAAAAAGGAAAGGGAGGTGGGGTAGCATTGCTGGTTAAAGAGGAGATTAACACAATTGTAAGGAAGGATATTAGCTCTGATGATGTGGAATCTGTATGGGTAGAGTTGAGAAATACCAAGGGGCAGAAAACGTTAGTCGGAGTTGTATACAGACGCCCAAACAGTAATGCGGAGGTTGGGGATGGCATTAAACGGGAAATTAGAGACGCGTGCAATAAGGGCACAGCAGTTATCATGGGTGACTTTAATCTACATATAGACTGGGCTAACCAAATTAGTAACAATACTGTGGAGGAGGAATTCCTGGAGTGTATACGGGATGGTTTCCTGGACCAATATGTCGAGGAACCAACTAGAGATCAAGCCATCTTAGACTGGGTATTATGTAATGAGAAAGGATTAATTAGCAATCTTGTTGTGCGAGGCCCCTTGGGACAGAGCGATCATAATATGATCGAATTCTTCATTAAGATGGAGAGTGAAGTATTTGACTCAGACTAGGGTCCTGAATTTAAATAAAGGAAACTACGATGGTATGAGGCGCGAGTTGGGTAGGAATGATTGGGGAATGTTACTCAAAGGGTTGACGGTGGATAGGCAATGGCAAACATTTAAAGTTCGCATGGATGAACTACAGAATTTGTTCATCCCTGTTTGGCATAAAAATAAAACAAAAAGGGTGACTCAACCGTGGTTAACAAGGGAAATTAGGGATAGCATAAGATCCAAGGAGAGGACATATAAATTGGCCTGAAAAAGCAGCAAACTTGAGGATTGGGAGCAGTTTAGGATTCAGCAAAGGAGGACAAAGGGATTAATTAAGAGGGGAAAAATAGAGTATGAGAGTAAGCTTGCAGGAAATATAAAAACTGACTGTAAAAGCTTCTATAAATATGTGAAGAGAAAAAGATTGGTGAAGTCAAGCATAGGTCCCTTGCAGTCAGAATCAGGGGAATTTAAAATAACAGAAAATGCTGGAAAAACTCAGCAGGTCAGGCAACATCCGTGGACAGAAATTTGAGTTGACGTTTCGGGTCGAACCCTTCTTCAAAACTGGAAAGAAAAGATAGATCGGAGGCAGGGCTGCGATCGGACAAAAGAATAAAAGAAACAAAAGAAGTAAAAAAGAGTCAATAAAAGGTGTTAGAAGCTAGATGAGATGGTAATAGGCTGAGATAGGGTGTAAAGTGTACTGGCAGGGCAAGGGATAGCTGCCAGGTGTGAGAGCGAAACAAAAGGAAAGGGGGGGGGGGCGGGGGGAAAGGAGTGGAAAAATTACAAGAAAAAATGAAATAGGGGCCGAGGTTATGATCTGAAATTGTTGAACTCGATATTGAGTCCGGAATGCTGCAGAGTGCCTAATCGGAAGATGAGGTGCTGTTCCTCGAGTTTACGTTGAGCTTCCGTGGAACAATACAAGAGGCCAAGGACGGTGAGGTCCGAGTGGGAATGGAGCGGTGAATTAAAATGACAGGCGACCGGAAGCTCGGGGTCACCCTTACGGACTGAACGGAGGTGTTCCGCAAAGCGGTCACCCAATCTGTGTTTGGTCTCCCCAATGTAGAGGAGACCGCATCGTGAGCAGCGAATACAGTATACTAGATTGCAAGAAATACAAGTAAATCGCTGTTTCACCTGGAAGGGGTGTTTGGGGCCCTGGACAGTGGGAAGGGGGGAGGTATAGGGGCAGGTGTTACATCTCCTCCGCTTGCACGGGAAGGTGCCAGGCGAAGGGGAAGGGCTGTTTGGGGTGATAGAGGAGTGGACTAGGGTGTCTCGGAGGGAGCGGTCCCTGCGGAATGCTGAAAGGGGAGGGGAGGGGAAGATACGTTTGGTGGTGGGATCACTTTGGAGGTAGCAGAAATGCCGGAGGATGATCCGTTGAATGTGGAGGCTGGTGGGGTGAAAGGTGAGGACAAGGGGAACCCTATCGTGGTTCCGGGAGGGAGGGGCAGGGGTGAGGGCAGAAGTGCGGGAGATAGAACTGACACGGTCGAGGGCAGTGTCAATCACGGTAGAGGGGAATCCTCGGTTGCGGAAAAAGGAAGACATGTCTGAAGCACTGGTGTGGAAGGTGGCATCATCAGAGCAGATACGGCGGAGACGGAGAAACTGGGAGAATGGAATAGAGTCCTTACAGGAAGCGGGGTGGGAGGAAGTGTAGTCCAGGTAGCTTTGGGAGTCAGTGGGCTTGTAGTGAATATTGGTCGATAACCTATCCCCAGAGATGGAGACGGAGAAGTTGAGGAAGGGAAGGGAAGAGTCGAGTCAGAGATGGACCATGTGAAGGTGAGGGAAGGGTGGAAATTGGAGGCAAAGTGAATGAAATTGTCAAGTTCGGGACGAGAGCAGGAAACGGCACCGATACAGTCATCAATGTATCGGAAAAAGAGGTGAGGGAGGGGACCCGAGTAGGACTGGAACAAAGATTGTTGAAATGGCAGACCAATTAAATACATATTTTGGTTCTGTCTTCACAAAGGAGGACACAAATAACCTCCCAGAGATGTCGGGGAACATGGGGTCTAATGAGAGGGAGGAACTGAATGAAATCAGTATTTGTAGGGAAATGGTGTTAGGGAAATTGACGGGATTGAAGGCCGATAAATCCCGAGGGCCTGATAATCTACATCCTAGGGTACTTAAGGAAGTGGCCCTAGAAATAGGAGATGCATTGCTGGTCATCTTCCAGAATTCTATAGACTCTGGAACAGTTCCCATGGATTGGAGGGTAGCTAATGTAACCCCACTATTCAAAAAAGATGGTAGAGAGAAAACGGGGAATTATAGACCGGTAAGTCTGACATCAGTAGTGGGGAAAATGCTAGAGTCCATTATAAAAGATGTAATAGCAGAGCACTTGGAAAACAGTGACAGGATCGGAGAAAGTCAACATGGATTTACAAAAGGTAAATTGTGCTTGACTAATCTACTGGAATTTTTTGAGGATGTAACTGGTAAAATAGATAAGGGAGAACCAGTGGATGTGGTGTATTTGGACTTTCAGAAGGCTTTCGATAAGGTCCCGCATAAGAGATTAGCGTGCAAAGTTAAAGCACATGGGATTGGGGGCAAGGTATTGACTTGGATAGAGAACTGGTTGGCAGACAGGAAGCAAAGAGTTGGAATAAACAGGTCTTTTTACGAGTGGCAGGCAGTGACTAGTGGGGTACCGCAGGGATCGGTCCTAGGACCCCAGCTATTCACAATATATATTAATGCTCTAGACGAGGGAACTAGATCTAATATCTCCAAATTTGCAGACGACACAAAGCTGGGTGGGCGTGTGCTGTGAGCAGGATGCCGAGCAACTCCAGTATGATTTGGACAGGTTGGGTGATTGGGCAGAAGCATGGCAGATGCAGTATAATGTGGATAAATGCGAGGTTATCCACTTTTTGGTGGCAAAAACAGGAAGGCAGATTATCTGAATGGTAATAGATTGGGAGAAGGGGAAGTGCAACGAGACCTGGGTGTCCTTGTGCACCAGTTGCTGAAGTTAAGCATGCAGGTGCAGCAGGCGGTTAAGAAGGCAAATGGTATGTTGGTTTTCGTTGCGAGAGGACTCGAGTACAGGAACAAGGATGTCTTGCTGCAGTTGTACAGGGCCTTGGTGAGACCACACCTCGAGTATTGTGTGCAGTTTTGGTCGCCTTATCTGAGGAAGGATGTTCTTGCCATGGAGGGAGTGCAGCGAAGATTCACCAGACTGATACCTGGGATGGCAGGAATGACGTATGAGGAGAGATTGGGTCAATTGGGCTTATGCTCGCTGGAGTTTAGAAGATTGAGAGGGGATCTCATTGAAACTTATAAAATTCTAACAGGACTAGACAGACTAGATGCAGGAAGGATGTTCCCGATGGTCGTGGATTCCAGAACCAGGGGTCACAGTCTAAGGATAAGGGGTAAGCCATTTAGGACTGAGATGAGGAGGAATTTCTTCACCCAGAGAGTGGTGAACCTGTGGAATTCTCTACCACAGAAGGCAGTTGAGGCCAATTCATTAAATATATTCAAGAAGGAGTTAGATATATTTCTTAAGGCTAAAGGAATCAAGGGATATGGGGAGAAGGCAGGGACAGGGTATTGAATTTGGATGATCAGCCATGATCTCATTGAATGGCGGAGCAGGCTCTAGGGGCCGAATGGCCTACTCCTGCTCCTATCTTCTATGTTTCTATGTCTGTGATTATTATAAATATAACCAACAGGACTGCTTCAATACTAAATTGTATTGCTTCACTTCAAATATTATTTTATACTTTAATAAAAAAAGCATGGACAAGTTTTCTAGGGCAATTAATGAAAATAATTACAAGATCACATAAAAAAAAATTATCCTAAAGAATTTCAGTGCAAGACTTCTTTGAATGGTTCGGCATTTTTCAGATATGCCACCTGAACTGCCAATTCCAAACAGAAGTAGTACATCGAAACAGAAAGTAACTTCGCCGGCACACAAGATCAACGAGGGAAAGTGGCTAGTTGTGCTATCAGCACCATCCTACTGCCAATGCTCATTATTACACCACAACAACAAGCAGGACACAGAGCTTGCATACCTGTCCGATCGCGTTTGAGGGGACACCCAGCAAGGGAGGGGGCGGGATCAGGAGTGATGGCATGAGACATCTGGCAGGGGCCCCAACTGGATGGTTTTGGTCTTACCATACTGACTTACAAGAAATTCTGGCTCAAACCACAGGATGATGTCAGACAGGCAGTTTGACAACACGCAACGGTCATATAAGAAAGTAGGAGTGGAGAGATAGAGTTGGGCATCATTGACATATGATGACAATATTCAATAATATTAACTAAAAATGCCAGTCTGATTAAGCACAAAACAATTATCAGCTGTATTAATTATACAACACTGAGCACAAACCTGTCACGGGGCTGTGAGGCTTCCCTATCACATGACCGATACACTCATTCATTAGAGACTGCAAACTCTGCAAAAAGGAAAATAAAGGATACTTTTAAAAACCACAGCTCGAACAATAGTTTAGTATTCTGTCAGCTCACTCGGCTAAAATTTAACTGATAGAAAAGTACCATTGCAACCCAATGAACATACTGTAAAAACCAGACAATAGGTCATAAAAGTCATGCCTAGTCCAAGATTTTACTGGTGCATTTCCCAGAAAATAAAAACGTTTGTCAGTATGTAACGTACTCACAGAATGTTATGGTAATATGAACTGTCCACACCAATAAAATTAGTTCAATCTGTTAAATGTTTAGAGGAATACACAATGAAGGGAAGGCTCACAAAAATATTTCCCACTTGCACAGCTTTGAAAAGAAAACACAAATGTAAAACATAGCTGTATGGAGCAGTGTATCGGTTACAATCCATCTTTCAGATGAGACGTTAAACCGAAGCCCCGTCTGCCCCCTCGGGTGGACATGAAAGATCCCACGGCACTATTTCAAAAAAGAGCAGGAGAGTTATCCCCGGTGTCCATGCCAATATTCATCGCTCAACAAAACAGCAAAAAAAAAAAATTGTCTGGTCATTTATCTCATTGCTGTTCGTGGGACCTTCTGGTGTGCAAATTGGCTGCCGCGTTTCCTACCTTACAACAGTAACTACACTTTAAATATACTTCATTGGCTATAAAGTGCTTTGAGACGTTCGAAGTACAGCACTGTACAACTTCAGCACTGACTGGCAGACACTCCTTTTACACTTTACATGAGATTAAAAGTAGAGAAGGACCATCAGCTGGGACGATTCTATATATACCTTATATTATAATATAAGCCCGCATCATGGTCAAGCACAGCAGTGGTCCAAGACTAACCAGTAAAATGATCCCTGTACGTAAGACAATGGCACGTGAACCAAAAACCCCAAATACTGTAGTTAACGTTTAGCTAGGAAGCCAGCAGAGTCTAGGGCACAACTCAAGTACAACCTTTGTGACCATTTCCTGAAGCATTCCTAGCGGTTGACTGGCTTACTGACAGAACATCCAAACATGACCACCAGGTTCTGTGATCACAAAAGGTGGGTGTGATTATTGTAAAAAGCTATATAAAGGCAATTTACCAGGAAGTCATCTTCTGGAAGAGCTGAAATAAATCCTGGTTCGATCGCCTGAAGGAAATCAAAGCCCTGGGTTGCCCACCTGTAAACAGACCATAATATTAGAAGGATAATATTGAGCTGGAGGAAGAGGCTCCAACATTATTTATTTTTATGAATGTATTTCTAACCTGGGTCTCGTTCCCCTCCCGCTTTCACATTTTGTAAGCACATAGGTCATCCATTTTCTAGCAAAGCTTATAAATTTGTCCCCTATCTTCTGCCTGAACTCTCCGGACATCAGACGCACAACTTCTTTGTGATACTGGAAAGACAAAAGTAACTTTAAAACATATTTGGATGCAAGTACATTGAGTATTTTACTGCAGTTTCTAACAAAAACATATTTGTTTAACAACAAAGGAAGCTGAAGCCTAATAACAAAGAAAAACCTGAACCTTTCAATAAGTAAAGGTATCACAAGATCTAAGAGCTACGGTGACAAAGGGACTATTATAAAAACTGTCTGCCCTTTCTATGACTGGAGATCAAATTCAGCTCACACTGATGGGAAAGGGCAAAACTGAGGCAGATGGGGGTTCAATGTGGGGAAGTGAGAGGCCATCCGTTTTGGATCTGAGAAAGACAAATCAGAATATTTTCTTAATGGTGAGAGACAATGAGCTGTGGAGAAGCAAAGGGATTTGGCTGTCCATGCACACAAACCACTAAAATATAGTGTACAGGTACAAAAAGGCAATGGAATGTTGGCCTTTACTTCAAGGGGGCTGGAATACAAAGAGGAGGAAGTGATGCTTCAGTTGTATAGAGCCTTGGTCAGATCCCACCTGGAGTACTGCATTCAGTTTTGGGCACCGCACCTCAGGAAGGATATGCTGGCTTTGGAAGGGATATGGTGCAGATTCACCAAAATGATACCAGGGCTTCAAGGGCTAAATTATGAGGACAGGTTGTATAAACATGGCTTATATTCTCATGAGTTTAGAAGGTTGAACTAATCAAGATATTTTAAAATGATAAAGGAATTCGATAGGATAGACACAGTGAAACTATTTCCTCTGGTGGGGCAATCGAGAACAAGAGGGCAGAATCTTATAATTAGAGCTGGGCTATTCAGGAGCAAAATCAGGAAGCAATTTTTCCAAAAAGGTAGTGGAAATCTGGAACTCGCTCCCCAAAAGACTATGAATGCGGTCAATTGCAATTTTCAAGACTGAGATCGATAGTAATCCCAGCTAAGGCAGTGGTTTGCAAAAGTAAATCAAATTTAAAAAAAAAATACGCAACCTAATGAGACTGAAGAAATTATTTCTAAAAACTAACAGTTTAGACCAGATTTCATTACAACTATCGATCATGTTGTGGAACAGCTGCAAGCAATTTAAAAAATTAGTTTAAACCTCCATTAGCTCATTTTCAAGCATATCATCAGGAACATTACCTCAAAACCAAAGTTATAGCTTTGAATCATGGTTTCCCTGTAGTACTGCTGCAAAGTTGCACACTCAGATTCATCCATTTCAGCTTCAAACTCGGAATTAAACATCTTGTCAATCCTATCAATCGCATTACTAATCTTATTGCACAGCAATAATGCTTCATGCTGAAATTTAAATTGGAAATCATTAGGGAAACAAACCAATTATCATGCAGTAGGCTTAAGACCTTTTTCAAGTTAATACTTCTGTTTAAAACTCAAGGACATTCAAACATAATGTGGCAGGAACAAACAGTATCTCACTACAGCAGTGTATTAGGGATGGGTTTCTTGAGCAGTATGTAACTGAACCGACCAGGGGGCAAGCAACCTTAGATCTGGTCCTGTGTAACGAGACAGGATTAATTAAAAATGTCCTAGTAAAGGGTCCCCTTGGAATGAGTGACCATAACATGGTTGAATTCCATATTCAATTAGAGGGTGAGAAGGTTGGATCTCAAACAAGCGTGCTAAGCTTGAATAAAGGAGACTATGACGGTATGAGAGCGGAATTGAGTAGAGTGGATTGGGAAAATAGATTAAAGGGTAAGACGATACATGATCAGCGGTGTACATTTAAGGAGTTATTTTACAACTTCCAAAAAAAATATATTCCACTGAGAAGAAAAGGGTGTAAAAGAAAAGACAGCCATCCGTGGCTAAGTAAAGAAATTAAGGATAATATTCGACTAAAAACAAGGGCATATAAGGTAGCCAAATCTAGTGGGAGGATAGAGGATTGGGAAAACTTTAAAAGACAGCAAAAAATAACAAAAAGATTAAGAAAGGGAAGATAGATTATGAAAGTAAATTAGCAAAAAATATAAAAACAGATAGTAAGAGTTTTTATAGTTATATAAAAAGAAAAAGGGTGGCTAAAGTAAATGTTGGTCCCTTAGAGGATGAGACCGGGAAATTAATGGTGGGAAATATGGAGATGGCAAAAACACTGAATGAATATTTTGTATCAGTCTTTACAGTAGAGGGCACTAAGAATATCCCAACACTGGACAAACAGGGGGCTATGGGGGGGGGGGGGGGGGGGAGGAGCTAAACACGATCAAAATCACTAAGGAAGTGGTACTCAGTAAAATAATGGGACTCAAGGCGGATAAATCACCTGGACCTGATGGCTTACATCCTAGGGTCTTGAGGGAAGTGGCGGAAGGGATTGTGGATGCATTGGTAATAATTTTCCAAAACTCCCTGGACTCAGCAAAGGTCCCGGCTGACTGGAAAACTGCTAATGTAACACCCTTATTTAAAAAGGGCAGTAGACAGAAGGCTAGAAACTATAGACCGGTTAGCCTAACATCTGTGGTAGGTAAAATTTTGGAGTCCATTATTAAGGAGACAGTAACAGGACATTTGGATAATCATAATTTAATAGGACAAAGTACAAAGTCAGCATGGTTTTATGAAGGGGAAGTCATGTTTGACAAATTTGCTGGAGTTCTTTGAGGAAGTAACATATAGGGTGGATAAAGGGGAACCAGTGGATGTAGTGTATTTAGACTTCCAAAGGCATTTGACAAGGTGCCACACAAAAGATTATTGCTTAAGATAAAAAATCACGGGATTGGGGGTAATATTCTGGCATGGATAGAGGATTGGCTATCTAACAGAGGCAGAGAGTTGGGATAAATGGTTCATTCTCAGACTGGCAATCAGTAACTAGTGGTGTTCCGCAGGGGTCAGTGCTGGGTCCCCAACTCTTTACAATCTATATTAATGATTTGGAGGAGGGGACCGAGTGTAACATATCAAAGTTTGCAGATGATACTAAGATGGGAGGGAAAGCAGTGAGTGAGGAGGACATAAAAAACCTGCAAGGGGACATAGACAGGCTAAGTAAGTGGGCAGAGATTTGGCAGATGGAATACAATACTGGAAAGTGAGGTTATGCAGTTTGGCAGGAAAAATCATAGAGCAAGTTATTATCTTAATGGCAAGAAACTGGAAAGTACTGAGTACAAAGGGATCTGGGGGTCCTGGTGCACGAAACTCAAAGGTTAGTATGCAAGTGCAGCAAGTGATTAAGAAGGCCAATGAATGTTGGCTTTCATTGCTGGGGGATAGAATATAAAAATAGGGAGGTATTGCTTCAGTTGTACAAGGTATTGGTGAGACCGCACCTGGAATACTGCATACAGTTTTGGTGTCCATACTTAAGAAAGACATACTTGCTCTCAAGTCAGTACAAAGAAGGTTCACTCGGTTAATCCCGGGGATGAGGGGATGGACATATCAAGAGAGGTTGAGTAGATTGGGACTCTACTCATTGGAGTTCAGAAGATTGAGAGGCGATCTTATTGAAACATATAAGATTGTGAAGGGGTTGGATCGGGTGGATGCGGGGAGGATGTTCCCGATGATGGGTGAAACTAGAACTAGGGGGCATAGTCTTAGAATAAGGGGCTGCTCTTTCAAAACTGAGATGAGGAGGAACTACTTCACTCAGAGGGTGGTAGGTCCATGGAATATGCTGCCCCAAAAAGCTGTAGAAGCTACATCATTACATAAATTTAAAACAGAAATAGACAGTTTCCTAGAAGTAAAGGGAATTAAGGGTTACAGGGAGCGGCAGGAATTTGGACATGAGTCTAGGTTCGGATCGGTCATGGCCCTGTGGGTAGCGGAGTGGGCCCAGGGGCCGTGTAGCCTGCTCCTGCTCCTATTTTCGTGTGTCTAATTCTGTTAGATTCAGGAGATGGTTCTGTGATAGTAGATTGGCGGTTAGGATCAGATCAGCCATGATCTTATTGAATGGCGGAGCAGGCCTCGAGGGCCGATTGGCCTACTCCTGCTCCTATTTCTTATGTTCTTAAATTATATACCCTGCATATATTTATTGGGTTACTAATGTTGTTTTACTTCTCTGCAATCTGAAATGACAAATACATAGAAATGAACATTATGAATCACTCGAGACTAATACTCTATGAACCCCTTCAAACCAACACCAGTTGAAAGTTTACTTCAGATTTTTTTGAATTTTTTCTCGCCCACAATTTGCCAGAGGTCCCCAAAACTGGGTGTTCTAAAATATTGATGCAAAGTACAAGGTTTTACAGAGAGTTGTGTTCTTTATAAAATTAACAGAAATATACTACCATCAAAGTGGAGCACTGGTAGCGATACTGCAAAAACTTTTAACAGTACTTTCTTACAATGTGAGTGCTCGCGAAAATCATCAAATGAGGGGACACGTAACAAAATTAAAAGGACCTGATCCGTTATATACATATTCAAAATTATGCAATAGGCACACTTACTTAAAATAGGGAAAACTTGTCTGAAAGAACTGGTTTACAGGAACACAGTTAATCTTGAAGACTTAGAAGTACTTTCCATCTTTCCTTCAAGGCACACAATACAAAGCCAATAGAACAGCAACAAAACATTAGCAGTGAAACAAAGATCCGAATTTAGTTATTTTTAAGCACGGCGGTAGAAACTGCCCTTATTCCTAGCTGTGAAAACTGTTGTGCTCTGATGGTCGAGTGCCAGCCCCAAGGCTCCTTTCACAATCTTTATTCTTTTTGCCATTCTTTTCTTACGGTTTAGTTGTCTCATTTCTCATCCTTTTCACATTCCTAAAGACAACACCCAGTTAATATTTCTTAGCCAAGATGAAAAGGAGCTGGCCTGCCTAAGTACCACCACAACACCCCTGTAGCAATCTGCAAGTCCGAGGTGACTTGTCCTCTGCTACTTTCTCACTACCACCACTCAAAGTTGAGAACTCCCATGTCTGGGGAACAGAGTAAATCTGCAAATACCATTGCATGGCAAAGTGGGCGGAACTTTCAACATTTGCAGGGGTGTAAAACGGGCAGTAGCGGATTGCTCGCTTGTTTATACATCCCGCCCAATTTTCCACAAAATAAAAATTAGGTAAGGTGCATAACGGGCAGCCGATCCACTACCGCCAGTTTTACGCGCCCACTGAAATTGAAAGTTCCGCCCAGCATGTTGGTGAACACACACCCTCCAATATTTGCTCAGTATGGTCACGCATGATGATGTTGGTGAACACATCCTCTGATATTTGCTCACTATGGTCACTGCATGATACAGTACATTCGTGAATGCACACACACTGATATTTGCTCATTCCAGTCACTCACCTTCTGGGAAGAAAGAGTAAATAAACTATGCAAGATACTCCAGTTGTGTATACATATATACGTAGGCTTAGGATTTGGTTTAATCTCATATGATTAAGACTTTTGCTTTCTTTTTACTTATAAATAGCTTGTGGATATGTACTATAGCTAGAAATAATGAAATGTTTAAGTTGTTCATTCCTAGGAAGTTTTAGGATTTAATATGTCAGGGTTCAATTTAGCTGACTATTCTGTTTAGCTTCTGCCGAGGTGCAGGGTGCGTGTTGCAGGGTGTGTGATTCTTGCCTGTTGATTTATTTTTGTCGCCACATTGCGAAATGAGATAGCCAAGACGGTCCTGAGATAGCAAGTAGGACAATAGGCCAGGATGGTAAACAAGTTGGCATCTGGTGTTTTGTAGGAACTCTCTCATTTCTGGGGGTCTTGTTCACAATAACACTTGTCATGCCATAATGAATCAGCAAGGACAGTGTGCGTGAGAAGTGACCTATAGAGATCTTGAGCTTTCCTTAACAATTGTAGAGAGTCGGGATCAAAAGGATCGACGAAGGTTACATTTCTACCCAGGGACAAACAGGATAATTGTGTTTATTTTTCTGTATGTCTAATGCTTAAAGACATTGCATGTGTCTGGCCTTGGTCAAACACAATAAAAAGGATTACACTGCAACCATATTTGGTTTGTCAGATTCGAACTGTCTTACAACTACAACCTAACAATGTGTGACACAGGTCACCTGATTATCCACAAGTGGGAATTACCTACAGAGGCAGACATCAGTTGGGGCCCATGAACTACTGCAGTAAACATGCTGGAGCTTCACCAAACATTAAAATCACTTCTAAAATACTGCACTAAACTTTACTTACATTATTTTTAAGGAAAATCGTAACATTTTGATCATGTGAGTATTGGAAAGTTCCAAATATTTCAGTTGCAGTGTCGTAACAAAGAGTGGGTTTCAATGAAGCTTTGTTTAACAGTGATTGAATGCTTTACTGCTGGCCCCAATTCTGGTCTCCCTGGTCCTGACTGTACTTCTAACTGCTTCTGGCTCCTAATGTACTTGCGTCCAAAGCTTCAACGCCCCAAAACAGAATTATAACAGTCTTAATTCCAAATGTAACAAAAAAGTATGCCTAGGTATAGAAATTCTCCTTTCAGATCGAATACAATTGAACACAGGCCGAGGATAAAATACAATATGATGGGGCTGTGATATAGAGGATTTAAGCTTAAATAAGTAACTTCAAGATTATAGTCACATTCACTTCTTCCTTTCAACAATACATGTGGTAATAACAATTTTTTTTTAAATGAACAGCATTAAAAGCCATGTTTCATTGAGCTGCTTTGAATTGTCCACAGTATTGAACTTGTATCATGGGGTCTGTTCTCAATTACACAGTTCTAAAGCAAGGGCATTTAAATAAAACTGAAGGCGGCAGAATATACCTTCAGCTGCTCCAAAGCTTTGGCTATGACAGGCTGGCTGGATGTCTGTTCACGACGCAGAGAGATTAGATTTTCAATGGATTGTTGAAATGTTTTTCGTTGACTCACAAGATGGGAAGACTGCATGACGACCAGCAACAAATTATAAATCTGAGGAGAGGTAAAGGAATATTAAAAAAATTAACGTTACAGATTAAGTAGTGACAATTTATTCAAATTCAAATTCAGGGGACTAATGTGGCATGCAATTTCATATTTGATAAAATTATTCCAGCACTCAATTAACCAACACAATCTGGTAATTGGGACCATATATTGATTTTATTTTTAACATTAACTTGTCAAAGTGAATATTGAAATGTCATTTTTTGAATTTTATAATAGTTACCTTAATATTCCCATATTCCTTAGAATCTAGTTTAATCTTTACAATTCTGATCCCTTCTTGGGATTTTGTATAGTTTGGCAGGCTTTTAAAATCCTGTCCTCACATACAAAAAACGAACAATAATTAATTACAATAATGGTACAGGGTACTGATATTTAAGGAGTAGCCTTTGCTACTACTGGAATGAAAGTAGCACTGTGGCACTACTCAGCCATCATACCATCCCATCCCTCAAAGCCCCACTCCCCAATATTACTGCACCCCACCAACACCATCCCTCAAAGCCCCGCCCCCCAATATTACTGCACCCCACCAACACCATCCCTCAAAGCCCCGCCCCCCAATATTACTGAACGCCACCACCATCCCTCAAAGCCCCGCTCCCCAATATTACTGCACCCCACCAACACCATCCCTCAAAGCCCCGCCCCCCAATATTACTGCACCCCACCAACACCATCCCTCAAGCCCTGCTCCCCAATATTACTGCACGCCACCACCATCCCTCAAAGCCCCGCTCCCCAATATTACTGCACCCCACCACCACCATCCCTCAAAGCCCCGCCCCCCAATATTACTGCACCCCACCACCATCCCTCAAAGCCCCGCCCCCCAATATTACTGCACCCCACCAACACCATCCCTCAAAGCCCCGCCCCCCAATATTACTGCACCCCACCACCACCATCCCTCAAAGCCCCGCCCCCCAATATTACTGCACCCCACCAATACCATCCCTCAAAGCCCCGCCCCCCAATATTACTGCACCCCACCAACACCATCCCTCAAAGCCCCGCCCCCCAATATTACTGCACCCCACCACCACCATCCCTCAAAGCCCCGCCCCCCAATATTACTGCACCCCACCAACACCATCCCTCAAAGCCCCGCCCCCCAATATTACTGAACGCCACCACCATCCCTCAAAGCCCCGCTCCCCAATATTACTGCACCCCACCACCACCATCCCTCAAAGCCCCGCCCCCCAATATTACTGCACCCCACCACCATCCCTCAAAGCCCCGCCCCCCAATATTACTGCACCCCACCAACACCATCCCTCAAAGCCCCGCCCCCCAATATTACTGCACCCCACCACCACCATCCCTCAAAGCCCCGCCCCCCCAATATTACTGCACCCCACCAACACCATCCCTCAAAGCCCCGCCCCCCAATATTACTGCACCCCACCACCATCCCTCAAAGCCCCGCCCCCCAATATTACTGCACCCCACCACCACCATCCCTCAAAGCCCCGCCCCCCAATATTACTGCACCCCACCAACACCATCCCTCAAAGCCCCGCCCCCCAATATTACTGCACCCCACCACCATCCCTCAAAGCCCCGCTCCCCAATATTACTGCACCCCACCAACACCATCCCTCAAAGCTCCAATCCCCAATATTACTGCACCCCACCACCATCCCTCAAAGCCCCGCTCCCCAATATTACTGCACCCCACCAATACCATCCCTCAAAGCCCCGCTCCCCAATATTACTGCACCCCACCAACACCATCCCTCAAAGCCCCGCCCCCCAATATTACTGCACCCCACCAACACCATCCCTCAAAGCCCCGCCCCCCAATATTACTGCACCCCACCAACACCATCCCTCAAAGCCCCGCCCCCAATATTACTGCACCCCAACACCATCCCTCAAAGCCCCGCCCCCCAATATCACTGCACGCCACCAACACCATCCCTCAAAGCCCCGCCCCCAATATTACTGCACCCCAACACCATCCCTCAAAGCCCCGCCCCCCAATATCACTGCACGCCACCAACACCATCCTTCAAAGCCCCGGTTTGCAGCATGACTCGCCATTCACACAGACCAGGACTTTCTTTTGTAAGCCCTATGTCCTCTCTCATGTACCCTTTGATAGAAAAGCCAGGAAGCCTGTGGGGTAACTTTTCTTTGTCAACAAACCTTAATCATGAACTTTTGCTCAAGTAAAATGATGCAAAAACTATCTCCGAGGGGTTGTTTATTTATACAGTTTATGAGCTATCCCCTTCCCACTCCCCCCCTCACTCACTCTCCGCACTACTGGCCTGGTTTTTAGTCGAGATGTACAGGTCTAGGGTCTCCTGTCCCCCTGCATTCTTACTAAACCTGAACAGCAATTAAACAAACTGCACTTCACCCTGATCCCCTCGAACCAGTCGACTGGAGCTTCAACCACAAGGAAAAGAAGAAAGTTGGCAGGAAGGATTAAAAGCAACTTGAAAGTTCCACAAATGCACATCCTGTGTGTTCCAGCCTGCCTGCTTACTCATTTACCCAGAGTAGTTCCTGCCCAAATACCCAGTCTCACTGCTACCTGGCCTGCCTGCTTGCTCACTCCGAGTGCAGCACCCTTGGGCAGCTCCACTGAAGTGTTCCGCAGCCTGCAATTTGGGGGGGGGGGGGTGGTGAAAGAGAGAAGAAAAGAGAGAGAGAAGGGAAAGAACAGCGGGGGGGGGGGGGGTGGCGAAGGAAAGAACGGGGGGGGCGAAGGAAAGAACGGGGGGGGGCGAAGGAAAGAACGGGGGGGGGCGAAGGAAAGAACAGGGGGGGGCGAAGGAAAGAACAGGGGGGGGGGGCGAAGGAAAGAACAGGGGGGGGCGAAGGAAAGAACGGGGGGGGGGGGGGGGGGGGGGCGAACGAAAGAACAGAGGAAAGAAATAAACCAGACAAATGCTTCATAAGTTAGGATAATGTACTGTATGAAACGGAATCAAAATGGAAAAACCCTCCTTCCATACCCCCTGCAACTCACCCTCCGCCCCCCCCATCTCGCCCTCAGTCTGCCCCCCTCCTCTCTCCCTCTGTCTGTCCACCCCCCGACTCTCCCTGCTCCCTCCCTCTGCCCGGCACTTCTCCCTCCTTCTGTTCCACCCGCTTTTCTATCCCACCGCCAGCCCCTCTTCTCTCCCTCCGCCCTCACCACCCCCCCCCAACTGCCTTCCGTTTCCCCCCCGCCTCTCTCCCTCCACCCGCCCATCCGCTTCACTCCCTCCATTCGCCCCGCTTCTCTCCCTCTCCTGCCTGGCTTTGCTCCCTCCGTTCACCCCTGCTTCTCTTCCCACCTCCGCCACCCTTCTCTCCCTCCATTTGCACCTGCTTTTCCCTCTCTTTCTAACCCCATGTCTTAGACTTCCCAATTCCCAGGTCATCATTCAGTACTTTCCCCATCTTCCTCCCCCTTTCCAGTGAACCAGAACCTATCTTCCCTCCTTACAGTGCCAAACCTCATCAATGCTTCCAATCTCTACATCTCACTCAGAGATCCCTGCTTCCCCCTCAGTGCTCCCATAATCCAGTCCCACTCCAGTACAGCCAGCCTCAGGTACTTCTATAATCAAGCCCATCCTCCCACCCCACTGCTCTCTAATTCCCTCAACTTCCCATGGACTCCACCATCTTCTCACTTCTCCCAGAACTCCAACCCCGTATCCTCAAACTCATTAAGTTCTCCTAAACCCTTCCTTGAACACTCTGATATCACCAAGCCACTTGTGAACGGTCAGAGCCCAGCTATTGCCAATGTCCTCCCAGACACAATCCCACAGTGATCTCAGCTCCCCTATACCCAATCCCCATGATTATATTGAAGTAAAAAGGCACATCAGCATGTGCAGACGCCAAACTTTATTTCAGGCGCAAAAACCAAGCTAAATATTATTGGTTACTTCTGACCTGTACCTCCAGCCTAAAATTGACAAGCAAATTCTAATCCCCAAAGTTTCAACGAGGAAGAAAAAGACAAGATTAAACTTTGAAAGACCTCAACAAATGTGACCTTAAAGAGACATGGCTCCTCTGTAGCAGAATAATAAGTGTGCATTACATGGTATGACACACCTCTCCTTAGAAAACAGCACATCACGATCACGATTATTTGCAAGTGATCTATATCTGTTATTACACCATATATCACTTAAAAGTGACAATGTTACAGATGAAAAACAATTTTTTTTTTTTTTTTTTTTATAAAAAGGAAGCCGATTATTGACCCAGAGTCTGAAATTTACAAGCAGTTACAACTGCCATCTGATCAGTCTCAGCAGTTTCTAAGTAGCTACGTTTAACTGGATTTGCCTACTAAGAGCATTAGATTTAAAGAGACAATGCAAATTAGCAGCTAGTCATCACCACTGCACTCTAAACTCCAGACCACCCATGAAGAACACCACAGAAGATCTGATAGTTTTAAATAAGTTTCAGAAACTTGAATTCTGCTCTCACCATTCTCCATCTTATTTTCCTTATGCTTTTTTTTGCTGGTTAAGGCTATGAAGCGCCTTGGGATGTTTTACTATGTTATAGGCGCTATATAAAAGCAAGTTGTTAATGTTTTAACTAATTGCACACTGCTTGTTAAATGCATTTTATAGTCCATCTATTTATGGAATAAATGGTGTTGCACATTATATATGTGAGGCTCTGTAGATGCATTCGTTCTTTTTAAAGTGTTTTCAAGCAAATGCTGCATGTTTAATTCTAAGTCACGTACCTGCATGCTTCTCAATGTGTCCATGGTCTCTACCTGGGGCAGTACTTTGATAGATTGGCCTTCCCACAATTTCCAGTTACCCTCCTGCTCTCTGTCCTTAACGTCATCTTTGATGAGGAGTAAGCAAACTTCATCCACTGATTCATCAGATTCCTTTGAGCAGTCCTTTCCAGCTGTTGCACTAAGCAGCTGGAGTATCTGAGACTTTCGCTCCGCAAGGTCAAATGCAACAAAGATATGCAGGTCCTCCAGCCCAGGAATTTGAACCTGAAAGGGAAAGGTATGGCAGTGCAGTTACATAATCTGCACGTTTATCAGCACCTTAGTTATTAAAATAAAAACATTAGGCTCAAAAATATTTTCTATACAACACTTGGTGTAGAGTATTTTTTTTTTTATAAACAGAATCTAGCATTAATTATTTCACATACAAAGTAAAATCTTCGGCACTGGGTTACATTACCATAATTTATTGTTAATCGAAAGACACAAAACTGATCGGTTACTTACCTTTATGAACGATAACTACCATTCTTTAAATCAAGGTATGCACCACATGGATAAGGTGTCTAACCCAATTGGAAAGAGTATTTGGGCTGGAATTATAGGATTTTCCCTGCATTATACAGGAGTTTGTATAATGCCCAGGAGGCTACCTCCAACCACATTATCCTTATAATTATCTAAGTAAACCAAACTGTCTTTTTGTGCCACAGATATTTCAACAAAAAAAACTTGCCTTCACAACTTTTGTTCTTTCCTATTCTAACTATTATTTGCTGTAGTTTATAGGCCACAATTTCTTCTCTCTCTATAGCTGTCACGCACTTTTCTAATTGTGGCGTCTATTTGTTGCTGATTTTTTTTCTCACATTCTCTCATCATTTGTGTATCTCTATCTTTCATTATGCCTCTTCTCTTCTATATCACCCCGTATAAATGCAAGCTTTCTTTCTCTCTCTCTCTCTGATGTACTTGCTCCTTTACCTATGTACACAACTTCAATCTCATTGTTTAAAAACTCAGCATATGCAGCAAGGTGGTAGGCAAAATGTAATGAGTTTGAGATGGGTACTAGATCAAGTTGTCCAAGAGGTGGTAGAACACGTGAGCGCGAAATGGGCTCAGACGACCCACAATGGGAGGGAGTTGGGGTGGGGAAAATTGCCAAGAGGAAACAGGAAGGTGAGGAGACTTGGGACTGGTGCCCATGGGAGGCAGTGAGTATGGGAGCACCCACTGAGGTTTGGTGCTTGGTTCTGGGACCACATGAGACAGGGTTGGATGAGATTGTGCTCTGTCAGTATTCCAGGGGAAAGTGATGGGGGGATAGGCAAGGGATTGAGAGCACTTGGGTGGTTGGAAGTCTGTAACACTCAGGTCAGGGAGCAATTTTGGGTGGGCGGGGGGAAGTAAGGCCAGGTCACCCGAGTCACTACCAGTACAGATCGTGCCCAGGGCTGTGGCAAGAATGAAGATGTGCAGATTGTACCAGGGATGCTGTACTGACACTCCAAGAAGGAAAGGAAAGAAAGTAGGAAGTTGGCACGGAGAGTGAGAGACTCCAGGTCACAGGTGCAGATTGCTGAAAGAGATTATGCATTTGCAGAGTTCCGAATAAGTATTAGGACTGAATGACCAGTTTAAGCAACCAGCTCTGGGACTAGAACATAACCCAGGCCCCTGATAGAAGGTAGGCCCAAAGGAAGAAAACTGTTGCATAGATTTACATTTCATTCCGTAAATACGTAACTTTGATCTTTTTGGCAGAATTCTTATCTTTTATGTTTTAAAATGTTTTCAGCTGTGTTCAGAATGAGTGGGACAGATGCGCATGACTACAGAAAGTAGCTGTAAACTTTTATTTAACAATTTGATTGGTTATGTCGAGCTGCAATTGGATACAAATCAGCAATTGCAACAAATCAGCATGACCAACTATACAGATAGTGATATTTAGGCTAAAAGAACAATGTTTCACACACATTTAAAGTGCAACACCCCGAGTGTGATGCAAGACTTTTGACCATATAGATATTTTTGTCACAGATATCCTGTTTTAACTAGAAGATAGTGGTCAAAATGCATCATCATGCCTCTAAAAGTTGTTAAGCTTAGAGACATCAATGCAAAACATTTCAAATCACTAATCTGAAGGTTAAATATCACCCACAGTGTTAAAATGATTAAGGGAGTGTGCAATAAATAACTGGGAATTTGAGTTAAAGAATTATACAATCAAAATGTACAATGGCTTCATAAAATATGTATGTGAATATAAATTCTTGAAATTACAATAAAAATGCTACACCTCGGCTTAAGTTAGTCAACAATTTAATACAAACTAATGCTGGATAATCAAGTGCATTATTGGATTGACAATACGGAACTCAGAAATTGCCCATCCGAATGGTTTTGAACGTATTAGCAACTAAATGCAGGGAACAGGAACCGCCACCCCCCCCCCGCCTCTGGTTTTATCGCAAGATACCATCAATTTTTTTTTGTATTTGTTCCTGGGATGTGGGTGCCGCTGGCAAGGCCAGCATTTATTGCCCATCCCTAATTGCCCTTGAGAAGGTGGTGAGCCGCCTTCTTGACAACTAGGCCATTTCAGAGAGCAATTAAGAGTCAACCACATTGCTGCGGGTCTGGAGTCACATATAGGCCAGGCCGGGTAAGGACGGCAGATTTCCTCCCCTAAAGGATATTAGTGAACTAGATGGGTTTTTATGACAATCCGATAGTTTCATGGTCACCATTACTAGTTTTTTATTCCAGATTTATTTAATTAACTGAATTTAAATTCCCCAGATGTCGTGGTGGGATTTAAACTCATGCCTCCGGAATCATTAGTCCAGGCCTCTGGATTACTAGTCCAGTAACATAACCACTATGCTACTGTACCCACTAATGAAAGCTCCAGGACTGTAAATACAGGTCAGGGGTTTCAATGTGGAAACTGAGGGACAACATTCAAAACAGAAACACTACCTTGACATATTTTTTTGTTTGAAGAGCTTCCAAAACATCTGGAACAGGAGCCGACAAAGTAAATTCAGCTGCTATTTCTAGGTCCTAAATCAGAAGAAAAACATAATTTTACTTTGAATCAAACTCTAATTCTTTTTTGTACAGGAAGTAATGTAACATTGCACTACACTACATTTACATATATTTACACAAGTACCCATATGTACATTACCTTTCTTAGCATTTTAGCAAACCCCAGAGCCTTGGATGCTCTCTCCCGTGCTTCGTGAAAGAGCTCTTTTAATGCGCGACTGGTCTCTATAACGGACCTCCTGTAAAGACAATGTTACATCACAAATTCACCTTTCTGGAAAGAGTCCCACACACAAACTCAGTAAAGAACTAAAAGAGAAAAAAACAATACCGATCTCCACCCTCAAGCCCTTCCCAATATCTGAGTTTCACTGACTAAAAGGAAAGAACGAACGAAAAGGTTATCTAGTGTCCCAAAGCACTTTACAGCCAATTAAATACTTTTGAAGTGTAGTCACTGTAGAATAACTTTGCTTTACATTCTCCAAAATGTAAAAAAAAAATTTTTATACACAGAAGAAACATTTATACAGCCTAAATTAATAATTCACTTTATATAATTGTAATGAACTTTTCTTCCCCCTCCCCTCACTTCCTGATTCCAATCCTAGGAAGAAGGAGTTCTCCCTAGCTGTTGCCAACATTGTATTAGGCAGGAGATGGGAATTTTTCAGGGTAGGGCTTGTCTGGTTACCATTTCCTCCCGAGTCATCTAGTACTCCAACAGAACTAGAAAGAAAATGGTCATCAGGAGTTTTGGAATTCATATAGTTGGGCTGTCAAACTCTGAAATGGGAGTGCACAGCTTTATTCTGTACTAAAACACAGGTACTTCTGCCATAATAATGGGCAAGAAATTAACATGCCCCAAATTATTGCATTATAGCAGTCATGAAAATCTATTAGATTAGGCTACTGGGAAAAAACTTCACATGGGAAACTCCAAGCATGAATAAGAAACAAATGAATAAAACAACTCAATATAGCACTGTGATTAGGGAGTTCTAGTGACAACAGGAAGGCGCCTAATCATTTTATAATCTATCCATGTTTTAGATCTTAGTCTGTACAAAATAATGACTGGTAGTTTACTTCATCGTTTTTTACTCTTTTGGGTTCTCAGTAGTGATAAGAAGCCAAATGATTGGTGCTTAGGAAGAAAGTACTATTTCTCAATTTACCACAAGATTTCAAAATAAATCATCAGTCTTCGATCAAATTTCTTTTACCCGTTATACTCTTGCATCAGCAAGCGATGGTATTGTTGCAGAGCAAGCAGCTATTATCTTGCTTTTCTAACCAATACAAAATGGCACCACGAAAGCTGAATCTGAAAAAGATCTAGTTCAGAATACTGGAAAAGGGGCATAATCTGACAAAAAACAAAATCGAGTTGGCTTGGAAAGCTGAGACTGGTGTACAGCAGTACTAATGTATCATTAGAGACAAGCTACATCTTTACCAAAGATGAATATTTTAAAGAAAGACAGAATTGCATTTATATAGCGCCTTTCATGACCTCAGGATGTCTCAAAGCGCTATAGCCAATGAAGTACTTTTGAAGTGTAGTCACTGTTGTAATGTAGGAAACATGGCAGCCAATTTATGTACAGCAAGGTTTCACAAACAGCAATGAGGTAATGACCAGATAATCTGTTTCAGTGATGTTGATTGAGGGATGAACTGCTCTTCTTCGAATAATGCCATGGGATCTTTTATGTCCATCTGAGAGGGCAGATGGGGCCTCAGTTTAACGTCTCATCCAAAAGACAGCACCTCCGACAGTGCAGCACTCCCTCAGTACTGCACTGGAGTGTCAGCCTGGATTTTGTCCTCAAGTCTCTGGAGTGGGACTTGAACCCACAACCTTCTGACTCAGAGGTGAGAATGCTGCCCACTGTGCCACAGCAGACGCCTTTAGCACATATGAGAGTCAATGAATCCTTCCAAATAATTCTTAGAGATCAATTCAGCGTTTTTTTTGCCAGATCAAATGTGATTATTTTAAGACACTTCTTTGCCTGGCGTAATTATACAGGATTTTAAAACTACTTTCTTGTGTGTAATGGGAGCTTTGAAAGAAGTAAAAAAGAAAAACTGCTGTTTTGGACTTAAGTGTTTCAGGGATAAATCAATGATCTTCTGGCCCCACCTGAAAGAGGGAGCTCAGCACTTGTAAAACCGTGGAGTGAATCTACATACTGTCACTAACACAGTGCATCTGTGCACCAGTACCCTACTTAAAAACAGGGAAACTGCAGCCCAACTGCACTGCTGATGCTCAGGTTACACTCAGCAGCTCCAATTAAAACAAACCTCTTTCTCTCTCTCTCCACCGACCGCCCCGCACTCTCCCCTCTTCCCCCCCCCACCCCACTTCTCCCACTGTGATCAATATTTCTTAAACAGGATAATCTGTATCATTGGTGTCCTCATCTAACTTCAGTTAAAAATGGTCACAGGAACAAGCACATAATAAATTCCAATCACTTGTAATATTACTACAGCCTAGTAATGCAAGTCAGGTTCAAATTCAATTTGCAACAGACTCAAGGTAACTCTTCACATATATTTTCTGATTAAAAAATGACTCTGTTTACTTAAATAAGATGCATTTATGTTATTAATTGTTGAAGGACTATGACCATGTTTACAGTACCTGATTTCATCTGATGCAGTACTATCATCAGCACTTGCCCAGAATTCATCACAACTTTCCTGGAGTCCGGAATCCAAGAATTCTCCAGTGGACTTTAGCAATATTCCAGCTATATCGCTAATTGAAGAAATGAAAAATTACAAGGTGTTTGTTAAACTATGCAACAGTTCCAAACTGCTAATTAGAACATAATGTAGAGGGTCATTCCTGAACAGAGTTGATTGCTCCTATTCCACTGCTAATACCTATAAGTATACATAAAAATATTCAATTGTAAGCATTTGTAAAACATACTTTGAAGAAATGAAGGAAAACAATTGATTCGTTAATGAAAAAATACAAGGCTCCTTTACAACTATATAGTAAGAGAACTAGGGCTAAAAATCCAATAGTCTCCGAAAATGGGCACGGGGATCATGATGCGTGATTAATCTGTGCCCATTCAACGTAATGCAGACAGCACGCAAACTACGCGCTGCCTAATTTAAATGATAGTGGTGTGCAGCCCACCCTAAACGTGCTGCTGAGTGGCTGCACGCTCAGCAGGAGGCCCAAGTTCGTGCGAGGCTAGCACCAATTAAAGCTAGCCTGCATTTCTGAAAGCCAGTCTTAAAGGGGAGGTGCAGTTTGATGAGAGCAGGTGCTGGAAGTCGTTGTAGAGGAGTGTGACCCCTACAGGAAGAGTGAAGATGGCGCAACATGATGGAGAGAGGGCTCCCAGATGTTCTGATGCAGCACTCGAGGCCCTGGTGCAGGAGGTGGACAGGAGGAGAGGTGCCCTCCAATGTTCCCTGTAAGCTGCGCTTTGTTTTGAGGGGCCTGGCTCTTTTAATACGTAGTCCCTTGAAATTTCTGCACGTGCGCGGTATTTACAATGTAAAAGCTGGTGAGCAGCCTGCTCTACACCTTTTCCATTACTGCATGGCCGGGTGGCCGCACAGCTTAGAGGAAACATTGGTCTCCTCTATCCACAGGGGGGCAGGAGGCCTTCCAGACAGACGCTGAGGAAGGAATGGGATCAGATATCCGTTGCTATGGATGCAAGCAGTGTAGCCCCGAGGACCTGGATGCAGTGCAGGAAGAAGTTTAGTGACCTCACACGTGTGGTCAAGGTCAGTGATTTCATCTTCAACTGCCATATTCCACAAACTGCACCACTAGCCTCACACACTGCTCAATGCACCACACCACCCCCCCCATCACTCACCTATCAACAATCTCGACCAAACACGACTCATACCTCACATTCATAGCTCCAACAACACACCCTCACACACTTAGCACTGCTGCAAGCCTCACACCCACATCTCACAGCTTGCACACAATGGCAGCTATTCAACCGTGACAGCCACATCAGTCAAACACAGTGAACCACACTCACTGACACACTTCCCTGTCTCTTGTAGGACAAGTTGGCGCACAACTGGAGGAAGCAGGAGCTAACCGGAGGGGGACAGGCGTGCCTCCATATCCTGACCCCGCTCAAGGAGACGGTGCTCGCCATAATTGGAGTGGCTGTGACTGAGGCCGTGGCCAGCGGCAGCACGGAAACCATCGAAGATGATGGTATGCTTGTACCTTACCCTCCTTCTCACATCCCACTTCCCCCTCATCCCACAATCTATTCTGACTTAGAAGCTGCAAATGATGGAAGCACCTCTTACTTTCCCCAGCTCTCCTTCACCAGACCCCTACCCTTGTGCCTTTCTCAATTCAGAGACCCAAGAAATCCAACCTGGCCAGGCAATGGTGGAAGAGGAGTGATGAAGAAAAATAAACAACGTTCTCAGCCACCAGCTCAGCATACTGACACCGCGCAAACTTTAAAGGGTAGCTTAGAGGCAGGATCGGCACCTGGTGAGTCACCGGGCTTGAGTAGGCTGCAGCCAGAGCAGAGGGGAAAAGGGTAGTGCAGGTGCCAGCTCCCTGGAGAGCGAGGTCGCACGCGAGTTCTGTTGCACAGGACTCGGATGAGTACTTTGATGGAGTGACCTACAGAAAAAGTCTGATGGGTGTGAACAATGAAATGCTTGGTGCATTGGCAGGCCTCCCAGAAAGCCTGAATGCAATGTCAAGGAGCGTGGAGGAGTCCAGCTCCAACTTTGAGCAGGACTTTGCTCAGAGCCTGGAGCCCATCCTTTCCAGTGTGGAAGGGCTGGGCAGATGCATTAGTGCACTTGTGGACCTAACCATCATGCAGCGTCGATGTCTCAGCTTCCATTGCAGCACAAGCAGAAGCCACCCAACGTCTGAATGCTGCAATGGAAACTCAGGCTGAAGTCATGCAAGCTCAGCTTGCTGCCACATGGCTGGATTTACCTGTGTTGAAAGGGGCTTGCAGGATCTCACAGCAGTCCAACAATCTGACCACCAGCAGATTACTAGGATTGCTGAGGCGCTGCCCCGGGGGAGTGGCACTGGCTCCATGGACCTGCTGACCCCTCAGGATGACAGCATTCACCCTCCCACCATTGCCACTCCGCCAGTGCCCTTACTGTTGCCTTTCAGCCAGCCAACCCAGACTGCTGCCAGCTGTGCCGAGCTGGTGCAGTCCGAAGCCGGGCCGACTAGGCCCAGAGCTGCTCGAGGTCATCCTGCAAGGCCATCTGCAATCTCCCCTACTGAATGTCAGCAGCCTTCCACCAGCCATGCTGCAGTCAATGGGGTAGCACTTCGTAGGAGCACTAGGACAGGGAAAGGCACACGGAAAACAGGCACGAAGGGAATGCACAAGGGTGATTAGTTTACATTTGTATGAAATATTGCAATGGTTTGTTTCATAAAATTGGATTGGAATGTTTATTTTGTGGTGGCATTTAGTGTAGCATTGTGGCCAAGAGGACGCTGTGATGGTTAGTAACAGAGGGAAGGTAAGGTGTGGGACTATTGTTGAATGTGGAATTGGGGTTGCGTTCACTGGTACCGCAGTCGGAGGAGTCGAACACAGACAGCCCGGGCAGAAAGGGGCTGTCTGGGTTGCCTCCTCCTCCTGCTCCTCAGCTGGTCGCCGTATGGCTGACGGTAAGGTTGTGGAGCATGCAGCAGACCACGATGAATCTTGTGACGCGCTCTGGAGAGTACTGTAATGGACATGTGGTTGAGTTGCGCACTGGAGTGATGAGCCAGGTGGTCAGTTGCTAGCCCTCGTCGCCCAGTAGCCACCCTCTGGTTTGTCGTGGTGGCTCAAATGCTGATGATACAGCGGACTGCCGCAGAATGAAGGCATCTTGACTGCTGCCAGGATACCGAGCCTTGGCCTGCACGATGAGCCGAGTATGGTTGCACACCAGCTGGACATTGAGGGAGTGGAATCCCTTCCGGTTGCGGTACATCTCCGAATTCACATGTGGCACCGCAAAGCGACATGTGTGCAGTCAATGACACCCTGCAACATGGGGAAGCCTGCTATCCTGGCAAAGCCGTGTGCTCACTCCACCGGCTTCTTTCTGGCAAGAGAATGAAATGTATTCAGCTCTCTTTGAATACAGAGCCTCACTCACCTCCCTTATACAGGAGTGGATGGTGAACTGGAAGATGTCAAACATGTCACCTGCTCCAGCCTGGAAGCAGCCCGATGTGAAGTAGTTTAAGGCCACAGTCACCTTTATAGCCACTGGCAATGCCATCCTTGCCCTGGACTGAGGCTGCAGGCTTGCCTGTAGCAGATGGCAGATTTTAGTGAGCACCTCCAGAGACGTCACGTGCTCTGTTCCTCGCTGAGGTTGTGGTAGGAGAATTGCTCCCTGAAGATACTGGGTGGATATGACCTCCTGCTGAAAGCCCTCCTCCCCCTCTTCCAGCAGCTTGTCCTGCTCTGTGTCGCCTCTGCTCATTCTCCCCGTCATGCTGCAGGCCAAGGGGGATACGCGCCTTAACCTCAACATTAATGGCTGCCTTATGGTAGTAGGAAGAAGAAATGGTTCTGATAACATTGGAGATATCCTTGTGCTGGATCACTTCATCACCCACACATACACACCAGAGAGGTGAGGAATTGGCCAAGCTAACGAGGGGAAAATTTCTCTTCTCTTTCCTAGTTACTCTTTTTTTAAAAAAAGCGATGTTATGTTGCTTTCCAATGAGGACATATACTCCCTCACAGGTTGCTTTTGTGCCTTGTGCCTCCTGCAACAAGCAAATAATAAAGCAAATAATCTGCTCTTACAACGCACTGAAGTTGCAGCACTGGCAAAGGCAGCCAGAACTCTGGCAGCAGCACGAACATAAATGAAGTGGTGCTTGTACCATAACAGGCTCAGAGTGCCATCGCAAAAGATGTTTTCCCCTCCACACCAATGTCAATCATGGAACATGAACATGGATCATAGCAATGGAACTTTTGTATCACTTAACCTGCATGCATTTTTAGATTATGTTTCTGAATTAAAGTCACAATCGTAGTTGAAATCCCTCCATGGCCTTGCCCCTCCCTTTCTCTATAACTTCTTTCAGTCCTACAATCCTCAGATCTCTGCGCTCCTCCAATTCTGGCCTCCTGTGCATCTCCGATTTCCATTGCCCCACCATTGGTGGCCGTGCCTTCAGCAGTCTAGGTCTAAGCTCTTGAAATTCCCTCCCTAAATCTCTCCACCTCCCTCTCCTCCTTGAAGATGCTCCTTAAAACCTACCTCTTTGACCAAACGTTTAGACACCTATCCTAATTATCTTAAGCGGCTCAGTGTCAAGTTTTGTCTGATTATGCTCCTGAAGCACTTTGGGATGTTTTAGTACGTTAAAGACGCCATATAAATGCAAGTTGTTGTTGTAGTGCGGATTTGAAATTACGTCTCGTTACCACTGCTGCGAAGCCTCCACTCCCCCAACAATATAAGCAGTACAGATTACAAGAGCAGCAGTATCCTTACCAGTGCAGAAATGATTCAGGTAGAAGTGTGCTGCAGTATAAATATGGTATTAGCCAACGGGCAGGAGACAGGAAGAGATGCACTCCACAACTGAGGAGGTCAGCAGAGAGACTGCTGAAACTTGTGTCCCTCCATTTCATTCCACTCCTCACTCAAGCAAGGACAGGGCAATAAAGAGAATATCAATGTTATGCTGTTACACACTAGGTGCACAGAGGGTGTTTGGAATGTGGTATTTTCTGTCACAAACTGTTACTGAGACAAAGCCCATAAATTCTTATAAAAATGAATTAGATAGTTGCTCAAGGATGAGGAACAAACTACATATTTGGAGTGATCAAGTGAGTGCTTCATGTGGAGAAAACTTAACAGATCAAATGGCCTGTTTGTATACTGTAACACACTCAGATACTTGCAGCATCTTCAAGATTGCAATGAGTCCTAACTTTACCTTCAAAGACTGGGGTACTACTGAGCCACACAGATGAGGAAGATCCCTGGTGTGATACCTGGTCTGTGCCGAGTTCATTGATCTCTGCTCTTTTGGGCTCTGCTGGCAGCACAATTGGGGTCAGTACCATTGGGCTGAGGGCATGGGGGGGGGGGGTGAAGGAAGAGAATGGGCAGTCAGGAGTTCAGCTCTCAATTGCTATCTAGTGGCACACAAGCACATGCGCACACATGTCAAGGGAGTGCAGGCTCAGGCTTGGTTGTGCTGGCCTTCCAAAGGCAAGCAAGTTGGCAACTCCTGAGTTGCCTGAGGATTGCTGGCACCAATAGCATAAGTCACCTCCTCGGGAAAATGAGAGGAGAAAACTGGAAGACGACTGAAACCATAAACACAGCCTACCCGTACCAACTATAAGCACAGCACAGAGCTCTGCCTCAAAAGTACCAAAAAAAGGAAGCTCGAACGGATTACTAGCTCATAATTGTAGAGTAGAAGGATTAAAGCTATCTGACAGCAAGTGCACCACTGAACTCCCTTCCTCAAATATGCTCAGCCCAGCCGCAGGATATATCTAAGATGTAAGACTTTACATGGAGATTCAAAATGTTTTGAACACACAGCAGCATGCTGTTCTCTCGAGATTTATGTAGAACGGTGAAGACAATGGCCATTGTGCAGAGATCATGTAACTAAATTGCATGAATCGTGCATGTTGTCGGAGTATGGGGGAATCAATTATGTTCCTTAGTCTGATATTTGAAAAAAAGCTTGCAGTAAATGAATATAAGGTTATACCCATCAGGAAAGGATGAACAGGCTGGATCTCTTTTCTCTTGAAAAGAGAAGGCTGAGCGGTGACCCAAGAGGTTTTTAAAATTATGAAAGGTTTTGACAGTGTGTTTCCACTTGTGGGGAAGAGCATAACTAGAGGCCATCAATGTAAGATAGTCACCGAGAAATCCAGTAGGGAATTCAGAAGAAACCTCTTTACCCAGAGAGTGACGAGAATGTGGAACTCGCTACCACAGGGAATAGTGGTTGAAGTGAATAGTATAGATGCATTTAATGGGAGGCTGGACAAGCACATGGGGGAGAAGGGAACAGAGAGTTATGCTGCTAAAGTTAGATGAGGAAAGACAGGAGGAGGCTCGAGTGGAGCATAAACGCCGGCATGGACTGGTTGGGCCGAATGGCCTGTTTCTGTGTATATCCTATGTATGTATGTATCTTTATCCAGAGCTTGGTAAACGATCAGTAATACTGCTAATCAGAATAAGGGATTTGATCACCTGACTTAGCAAAATACATTCTGACTATGGTTAACTACATTCATTTTTGAACACACAGATCCTACCAGAAGAGCTTTCCTGCTTGGGCCTCTCCTCCTCGGATGCAAGGGGTTATTTCTTTGGTAAAATTCCATTCTATTTCTAGAAGGTTCTTCAGACTGTGGGAGGCTTGAGGTAAATGCTGTAGCATCTGAATCCAGCTCCGCATGTAATCGAAATAAACCTAAAATGTCAAAAGAAACACGTACACAGCACTGAGAAGATTCTTAAAAAAAACTGTATTTTGCAAACTTTTCAATGCATATTTTAATACTTTACACCAGTGGTACTCATATCCCAGCCTGCCTCCCTCAGAGGCCGGAGTTGGAGGGGCGCAGAGATCTTGGAGGAGGTCATAGAGATAGAGAGGGGCGAGGCCATGGAGGGATTTGAAAATAAGGAGAAGAATTTTAAAGCTGAGGCGTTGCCGGACTAGGAGCTAATGTAGGGCAGCGAGCACAGGGGTGATGGGTGAACGGGACTCTTTGCGAGTTAGGACATGGGCAGAAGAGTTTTGGATGAGCTCAAGTTTAGGAGTCCAGCCAGGAGAGCACTGGAATAGTTGAGTCTAGAGGTAACAGAGGCATGGAGGAGGGTTTCAGCAGCAGATGAGCTGAAGCAGAGGCGGAGTCGGGCGATGTTATGGAGGTGGAAGTAGGCGGTCTTGGTAATGGAGCGGATATGGGGTCTGAAGCTCATCTCAGGGTCAAATAATATGCCATGGTTAGGCTAATGGCTGGAGCAGGTTGCTGCCCGTTTGCCTTCTTGGCAGGGTACAATCCGAGAAAAGCCAAGGGAAGAAAAATAATGTTTTTAAAACCCACGACAGCTCCGGGAGCACAATGCCATCCTGATCCATACAGACCATGAAGTTCCTAACTTTTAATCGGTGGTCTGTGCTGAGTTAGCTGATCTCAGCCAGGATGGAAGTGCAGGTGCTACAATTTACCTCATCATTCCCAGACTACGGAGTGGGGGGGAGGAGAATTGTGCGATATGAAAACTGCTCCTGATCACTAATTAGTGGCCCTTGCTGAAAAGTCTGCATGTCGATATCAGTTAGAAAACAAGAGAGCACAATTGCACTCTCTGACTAGACTCGCACACGAAAACGGCCATTTTGGCAAGATAATGGAAGGCGGCCATTTTCTGTGGAACAGTACCCTAACTCCAGTCACTGCCTTCAGGACAGGAAGAGTGACAAACAGGAGAAAATTGGTAAAAAAAAAAATATTCCCCGTTCAGACTTGCCAGAATCAAAATCGCGTGCAAAGTCGTTCAGTAAAATTACAGATTACATACCGTATGGACATCACAATGGAATTGAATTGTCATTCCGAATACACTGGTGAATGGAGAAGCAATGGTGTACTCCAACTGTACTGTTATAGACTGGAGTTCTCAACATAAGAGCACACAGTTCAGGGCACTTGGCAAAGAATTTTGTTTACGGGTCATCTGAAATTTACCTTCCTTTTGAATGTGGTTGTGTTCCATTTTAAGCAACCTATATTTCACATTCAAGTAGTGGTGTTTTATGGCTTTAAATTTTATACCACACAGCTGTCGTGAATTTAAGCACACGAAGGTCACGATGACGAGACACAGAGTTATGCTATTTATAATAATTTAGGCATTTAAATTTCATATGACAAACAACTGTGGAACAGAGCTTACATAAATCACCATTCTATTCAGTCACAACTTAGATAGTTAATTATATTAACCGTACAAGTGCATAGCTTAAAGTAAACTAGAAACTTATCAAAGGTTTAGAAAGACATGGCTGTGATTTTTTTTTAAACTTGATGGGAGGCAGCAGTTTGACAGCAGTACTCGTGTGATACCTTTTAGAAACAGACTACAATCTACAGGAAGTGTATTTCCACCACTATTAACTCAAAATGCATAAAAGAATAAAGTTAAATTACATCAGCTAGTTTCCTTGCTGCTGCCACAGAATCTATTTTCAGACACAACCACAGTAATGCACTTCTGAATGTTTTTGTCTAATATGGTAAAATGTGTCAGCTTCAAATGTAAGAGAAAAATCGTGAAAACCCAGGTTTTACCTAATTATGTGATTTATATAAAGCTTTACTCTTTAATATACTCACCATTAACATTTTATGTAGATCTTCCTCAAATTCATCAATATTACTGTCAACCTTTTGCTGTCTCTGGAATTCATCCACGAACCCATGCAGCATGAACTGATAATATTGCTTCATGAGTAGGCCACCCTTCAGCACTTCCTTGCACTCTCTGACCAACTGCAATACAAACAGCCATTATATGCAGTATTTGGAAACATTTACAGATAAGGCTAAATACTGAAGTTTATTGGCAAGATCGGCATGGATGGGCAATTGCTGGATTGCAATTTCCAACTGAGGCAAGAAAATTAGTGCAAATATACCAATGAGCTTTTGACGTTACATAAAAATGTTTTAAACTGAGCTGTTTGGAATTAGCTGATTTCAGCCAGGCTGATGTTAGGCATTGAGACCAATTGTGGTGCCCTATGTATAAGAAAGGGGAATACCAACCAGGGCGTCTACTCTTGATCACTAAAAAGTGACTCCTGCTAGCTGTGTGAATGTCAAGTGAAGACAGGGTCAGGGCTTGGCCATCAAGCCTCCCCCGTAACTGAATATCCTGATGACATTAACATGCAAAGTGCTGTCACTAGAGCAAAGTACCAGAAAGCAACTGGCGCCCACGGAACTGTACCTCAACAAAAAATCAACACCTACAAGAGAGGAAGAGAATAGGAAGAGATAAAATTGGTGGAAAAATTAGCATGTATAGTTTGACGTTAGGTGTGCACTACAAAAGCCAACAATGTGGGTTTTAGGAAGTCAATATTAAAAGCGCACTGCATGTTAACATATTATTGATAGTACATAAAAGCCTCAGACTGCCATCTGTGCATTGACCACAAGTCAGAAAAAGAATATATTCTTGACTTGTACAACAGGCTTCATTTCCAAAACTATTGGGTTCTGATGTAATCTCAAGGTACTGGTTGCTTGAAGTATCCAATTTCTCTACTATAACTGCATCATTTTGTAAACAACTGTTTCTAGCTACAGTATAAAATATAATGGGCCAAATCTTGCTGGAAAAATGTGTTAATGATGCACGCCGTTATTAATGCACAAATTCGAGTACAAGAACAAGGATGTCTTGCTGCAGTTGTACAGGGCCTTGGTGAGACTGCACCTTGAGTATTGTGTGCAGTTTTGGTCGCCTTATCTGAGGAAGGATGTTCTTGCCATGGAGGGAGTGCAGCGAAGATTCACCAGGCTGATACCTGGGATGGCAGGAATGACGTATGAGGAGATTAGGTCGATTGGGCTTATACTCGCTGGAGTTTAGAAGAATGAGAGGGGATCTCATTGAAACTTAAAAATTCTAACAGGACTAGACAGACTGGATGCAAGAAGGATGTTCCCGATGGCCGGGGAGTCCAGAACCAGGGGTCACAGTCTAAGGATAAGGGGTAAGCCATTTAGGACAGAAATGAGGAGGAATTTCTTCACCCAGAGAGTGGTGAACCTGTGGAATTCTCTACCACAGGCAGTGGAGGCCAATTCATTAAATATACTCAAGGAGGAGTTGGATATATTTCTTAAGGCTAAAGGGATCAAGGGATATGGGGAGAAGGCAGGGACAGGGTGCTGAATTTGGATGATCAGCCATGATCTCATTGAATGGCAGAGCAGGCTCGAGGGGCCGAATGGCCTACTCCTGCTACTATCTTTTATGTTTCTATGTAAATTGGCCAGAAAGTTCTGGGGATTAAGTGACACTCGCAAGTTGCGATCTCCAGAATTTGCTGGTCGATTTATGCCAATCCGTGCAAAGCAAACGGCATTGCACCCTTAGCCTCCCCGTTATTTTTAAGAACTTGCTAGATTTACACGTTAATTGCCCATTAAACTCGCCACAGAAACTTAGCGGGAACTTAACAGTGTAAGTACCCTTTTAATTACATGATAATCATTGCAATGCCAATCAACCTCTCTCGCCCAGAAAGGGAACAATTCAAACTGTTGAGTCTCATTCCTGCATGTAGTAAATTCTTCTTAAAGATTTTTTTAAAATGCAAATAATTTGTTTTCTTACTTTTCTTTTGTCTCATTTCTCTCTCTTAATCTAATCTTCCTTTGCCACTCTTTATTTCTCTTTCTGTACCTGATTTGATTCTTAACTCACCCAGTCTAATAAACTCTCCATCTCCATCATTTCTCTATTTCTTTCTCAATCCTTAAATCTCATTGGTTAAGGTTCCATTGTTCAAGGTCCCAGATGCCCCGTTATCAGCTCGCACTTCCAGCATGTTACAGCGCAAAAGAAATTCGAGCTGAAAGGTGCAGAAAAAAGTCTAACCGCGTACATCACAAGATGCCCCACTCAGCAAGATTTGCCCCAACATATCTGCTTTATTATCATTCACGGTTGACCACACAATCCTCCTCCAACGCCTCTCCACCATCATCCAGCTGGGTGGGACTGCACTCACCTGGTTCCATTCTGATCTGATCTAATCGTAGCCAGAGAATCACCTGTAATGGCTTCTGTTCCCACTCCCGCAGAGTTACCTCTGGTGCCCCCCAAGGATCTATCCTTGTACCCCCTCCTATTTCTCATCTACATGTTGCCCCCTGGCGACATCATCCGAAAACACAGCGTCAGTTTCCACATGTACGCAGACAATACTCAGCTCTACCTCACCACCACCTCTCTCAACCCCTCTACTGTATCTAAATCGTCAGACTGCTTGTCCAACATGCAGTATCAGATGAGCAGAAATTTCCTTCAACTATATATCGGGAAGACTGAAGCCATTGTCTTCGGTCCCCACCACAAACTCTGTTCCCTAGCGAACGACTCCATCCCCCTCCCTAACATCTGTCTGAGGCTGAATCAGACTGTTTGCAACCTTGGTGTCATATTTGACCTCGAGATGAGCTTCCGGCCACATGTCCGCACCATCACTAAGACCGCCTATTTCCACCTTTGGAACATCACCCGTTTCCACCCCTTCCTCAGCTCATCTGCTGCTGAAACCCTCATCCTGTGTTACCTCTGGACTTGACTATTCCAATGCACTCCTGGCTGGCCTCCCACATTCTACTCTACGTAAACTTGAGGTCATCCAAAACTCTGCTGCCCATGTCCTAACTCTCACCAACTCCCGTTTACCCATCTCCCCTGTGCTTGCTGACCTACATTGGTACCCGGTTAAGCAACACCTCGATTTTAAAATTCTCGTCCTTGCTTTCAAACCCCTCCATGGCCTCGCCCCTCCCCATCTCTGTAATCTCCTCCAGCTGCAAAACCTCCAAGATATCTGCGCTCCTCTAATTCTGTCCTCTTGAGCATCCCTGATTATAATCACTCAACCATTGGTGGCCGTTCCTTCAGCTGCCAAGGCCCCAAGCTCTGGAATTCCCTGCCTAAACCTCTCTTTCGCCCTTTAAGACGCTCCTTAAAACCTACCTCTTTGACCAAGCTTTTGGTCATCTGCCCTAATATCTCATGTGGCTCGGTGTCAAATTTTGTTTTATATTGCTCCTGTGAAGCACCTTGGGACATTTTACTACGTTAAAGGCGTTATATAAATACAAGTGGTTGTTGTATCTGAAAAATCAGGCTGAAAAGAGACACATTTTATAGTAAAACTAGTATTGAAAAATAGACCATTAATGCCTAACATTAACAGAGTAGCTTAAACATAATAGTTCCATTTATTATAATTAATTAATTTCAACTAATCTGTTATATGTACTCTTATGGCACAAGAAATAGTAATCATTTACATTTAAAGTATTTAACAAATTTTGCATTTTATATGAAAACTTAAAAAGCATCAACAGCTTTAAAAACATCTGAAATTGTTCCATTTAAAAAGGCACAATCTGTGCCAGCAGATAAATTTGCTGATAGCTATACTGTAGTACTGTATCAGAAAGTGAGCTTTCTTAAGATGTTTACACATCAATACTACACAAACTTTCAAACAAAAAAGAAAAATACACATGAAATCACACTAACTGCAACATTCCGATGAAATCAGGCACAAATCTTAACTCTTGCCCGATGACTGCGACACTTTTGGCAGGCTACCTGTTTAATGCTCAACAGCGATGGCTCTCCTGCAGGTCTCTGCTCCAACCTTAGTTTCAAGCATTCGTGAATAACATTGAGGAGAACTCGGCATAAGACCAAGTAGGCAGGCTGGAAAGATGGGAGTTCCATGGCCTCCAGCTGTTCCCAGGACACAGTGCTGCCTTTCTGCTGTTTGCAGGAAGACGTGTGTGACAGTTCAGGCAGGTAGTCGTGGCAGCTCAAGGGCTCTGGAACAGCAGAGAACTGGAATATAGACAGAAAGCACCGTAAATTCATAATCGTGCGCTAGAGTTATGAATTGTATCTGGTCAAACGTGGAGTTATATTGAAGCGAGACAGACATGTCAAACCAGTGCATAGCTTTTGACTAGTTACAAAATGGTCATTATCATGGTATCTGCCATTGTATATGTTGAGCACTATTCCAGATGTCCCCTCGCTCCCTTCTCTTTGAGGGAGCAATGACTAGATATACGCTAACCCAAAAAACTAGCAGAAAGCTGACCAACAGCTTTAAGCAAAAATTAGCACAGCTGCCAAGAGGCTGATGGGTCAAGAACAGCCCTGACTATTAGCCTTCCACATAGAAATTAAAGTCATTACACTTGTATTCGAGGGACAATATATTAAAGCCTAAAAGGATAAAATTGGTGGTGTATTTGGGAGAGTCTGGGTGCATGCTCCCTCGGAAAATATTGAATCTTTACATTGAAAATGATACATTTTGGTTAACTTTAAGCTCTTTTACACTTCATAATGGATACATTTTTAGTCCAAATAATATAAAACAGACCATCACTTCCCTAAAGGTTACCTCAACAGTCACTCCTCCACCTCATGCTCCACCCCAACCCAGTTTACAGGAGGTACTCTACTCGCCTCTCGAATCAGTTCACAGTAACACTGTACCACATCAAAACCCTCATCTTCCTCCAACCCTCCCAACTCATACTTTTCTACCACTCCTCCTACCCCCATTCAAGTATTCGCCTCTGCATCCAACCCACCTCATGCTAGCACACTCCTTCCTTGTCCACCCCAGCTTCTCTCGTCCCTCCTCTCCCTTCCTAAGCAGCGCTCCTAGATTATGTCCCCTTCACTGCTGGCCATTTCTCCCATTCCCTCTCCCCTTCATCGCTATGTTACCTCCCTTTTCCCAGTCCTGTTCATGCTGGATTGCTGCTGCTAATAAGCCAGATCAGTCCCCTCTGCCTTCAAGAAGCTGACTTTTATGGGCTGTTTATAACCACATCCAGTCAACATTATAGCTATTTTTGTAAAACCATCTATTTAATTAGCTAGAACATTTTGTAACTAAATTAAAGACCCAAGTTCTGACAATCCACAAAACAATAAGGCTTTTCAGACTTCATTTTTTCCTATGACACATAATAAGCACGGCCAAAACAAATCTATTAAAAAACCAAACTATCACCATGAAAGTACAATGGTTGATCCAAGTGGTAACTCTATAGGCATCCTGTAAATTAACCTTTAGGGCTAAGTTGGTTCAAGTTGTCAAATAAGTTCAGTGATCTTTTAAAAACAACTGCTCAAGGTTGCATCTCTTGCTGCAACAACAACAACTTGTATTTATATAGCACCTTTAACGTAGTAAAACGTCCCAAGGCGCTTCACAGGAGTATTGCAAGACAAAAAAAGTGACACCGAGCCACATTAGGAGAAATTAGAGCAGGTGACCAAAAGCTTGGTCAAAGAGGTAGGTTTTAAGGAGCGTCTTAAAGGAGGAGCGAGAGGGAGAGAGGCGGAGAGGTTTAGGGAGGGAATTCCAGAGCTTAGGGCCTAGGCATCAGAAGACAAGGCCATCAATGGTTGAGGGATTATAATCAGGGATGCTCAAGGGGACAGGATTAGAGGAGCGCAGATATCCTGGCGGGGTTTGTGGGGCTGAAGGAGATTACAGAGCTAGGGAGGGGCGAGGCCATGGAGAGATTTGAAGTTTGAAATCGAGGCATTGATTAACCGGGAGCCAATGCAAGCATGGGGTGATGGGTAAACAGAACTTGGTGCGAGTTAGGACACGGGCAGCCGAGTTTTGGATGACCTCAAGTTTACGTAGAGTAGAATGTGGGAGGCCAGCCAGGGGTGCATTGGAATAGTCAGGTCTAGAAGTAACAAAGGCATGGATGAGGGTTTCAGCAGCGGATGAGCAGAGGCAGGGGCGGAGGTGGAAATAGGCGGTCTTAGTTATGCTGCGGATATGTGGTCGGAAGCTCATTTCAGGGTCAAATATGACACCAAGGTTGCGAACAGTGCACTTCAGCTTCAGACAGATGTTAGGGAGAGGGATGGAGTCAGTGGCTAGGGAACAGAGTTGGTGGCAGGGACTGAAAACAATGGCTTCGGTCTTCCCAATATTTAATTGGAGAAAATTTCTGCTCATCCAGAGCTGGATGTCAGACAAGCAGCCTGACAATTTAGAGACCATAGCGGGGTCGAGAGAAATGGTGGAGAGGTAGAGCTGGGTGTCATCCATAAACATGTGGAAACTGATGCTGTGTTTTCGGATGATGTTGCCAAGGGGCAACATGTAGATGAGGAATAGGAGGGGGGACAAGGATAGATTCTTGGGAGACACCAGAGGTAATGATGCGGGAGTGGGAAGAGAAGCCATTGCAGGTGATTCTCTGGCTATGATTAGATAGATAAGAATGGAACAGGCGAGTACAGTCCCACCCAGCTGGACGACAGTGGAGAGGCGTTGGAGAAGGATGGAGTAGTCAACAGTGTCAAAGGTTGCGAAGTCAAGAAGGACGAGGAGGGATAGTTTACCTTTGTCACAGTCGCAAAGGATGTTACTTGTGACTTTGATGAGAGGGCAGCAATGTACCATGCATTCTGGAATGACAGCATATTTAAATTGGATGGCACTGGGGCTCAGAACTGCTTGGTTTGGTTCAGTCTAGTCTTCTCAAGCACAAAAAAAATTGATGAATGAAGCTCTACTAACTTCAAGTCAAAAGCTTGGAGTTCACTAACTCTCCCCGCCTGAGACAAGGTAGCCAGCAAAGTGGTTTCCCAAGCGAGGACTTTAATGCATTAACGCGGCACCAGCAACACACAGTTGGTACTCTCACCACTGACAGCTCCAGTTATAAATGGCCTGAATTCTACGCCTCCAACACTATCCAGGAACTGAAATTTTGTGGATTGTGAAACAATGCAAAATATGGGTTTCTTTTTCCCGGCCTCCAACAGGCCCAATATAAATCAGCACCAGTTCTGACGAAAGGTCATCGACCTGAAACGTTAACTCAGTGTTTCTCTCCACAGATGCTGCCTGACCAGTTGAGCATTTCCAGCATTTTCTGTTTTTATTATAAATCAGCAGCACCTGGCTAAAGAAAAATGTAAGAGCATCATTTGTAGGTTGTGAGCTTTCATTTGAGCACACTACCACCAACATGCAAGCACCTTTAGATCACAAGACTGCAACGGCTCAAAAGCAGGGTACATGAATTCAGTGAAGGACAAAATTCAATCCAGCCTGTTAGGAGTTATTTCTCCAAGTACCTTTTTAAAAAAGGAGATACAGGGTGATATCCTTCATAGGAATAGGAGCAGGCCACTCAGCCCCTCAAGCCTGCTCTGCCATTCAATTAGATCATGGCTGATCTGTACCTCAACTCCATTTACCTGCCTTTGCTCCATATCCCTTAATGCCCTTCATCTAAACACAAAGCAATTTTGAAGAGATACTTTAGAGTAAGTTGCTCTCCAGCCTCCAGGAAGGTCAGAAACACAAAATAGAGAATGATGAGGTAAACAGCAACTGCACGTTGTTGAAGCGAAGCATTTTGAAGGAGATTTTTGATCCATTGCTCTGTAAGGTCCCGTAAGGATAGCTGTGCAGTTCAATTATGAATGAATCTAAGCCACCCTATTGTATGAGAATCCTGCCTGATGAATTGGATAGGCCAGTCTTAGCAGAAAAACACCAATGCTTGAAAGGAAAAGACTTGCATTTACATAGCGCTTTTCATGTCCTCAAGACTTACATAAGTGCTTCATAGCCAATGAAATACCTTTGAAGAGTAGTCACTATTGTAACATAGCCAAATGCGCCAGCCAATCTGCACGTGATAACCAGATAATCTGTTTTTAGTAGTGTTGGTTGAGGGATAAATGTTGGCCAGGACACCAAAACTCCCCTGTTCTTCTTCATACAGTGCCATGGGATACTTTATGTCCATCTGAGATGGCAAGCAGGCCCTTAGTTTAACGTCTTATCCGAAAGACAGCACCTCTAACAATGCGGCACTCCTTCAAGTAATACACTCAAGTGTCTATTTTGTGTTTCTGGCCTTCCTGTAGGCTGGAGAGCAACTTACTCTAAAGTATCTCTTCAAAATTGCTGTGTGTTTAGATGAAGGGCATTAAGGGATATGGAGCAAAGGCAGATAAATGGAGTTGAGGTACAGATCAGCCATGATCTAATTGAATGGCGGAGCAGGCTTGAGGGGCTGAGTGGCCTGCTCCTATTCCTATGAAGGATACCACCCTGTATCTCCTTTTTTTTTTTAAAGGTACTTGGAGAAATAACTCCTAACAGGCTGGATTGAATTTTGTCCTTCACTGAATTCATGTGCTCAAGTCTCTTAGGTGGGCCTTGAACCCATGCCCTCTGGTCCAGAAGCAAGAGTTCTACTACTCAAGGCTGACAGCTTGAATGCCTGAAATGCTTACTTTTCCTGTTCAGACAAGTTGTAATCTGCAAGCATCTGTAACCTAGAATACTGAATTATCAACTACGTTACCGGTGTTAAGGGTTTGTACCTTAGGAACCTTAGTTACCTTGGTATTAAATATATCGAGAACTTTGGGTTATGTTTCTGGTTTATGGTCATGATCATCCTCCTGGTCTAACCAAAAACAGTAAGGAATATCAAACACCATGTACTGATTCCAATTCTTAAGTTGGTGGAGACAGCGATGAGCTACTTATGGAAATTATCTCTCATTAATTCCTTAATATCTTGTATACTCAACCAAACTTTTGTTGACAATACTGGGAATCTCCAGTGGTATGAATGTTTGGACAGACTCGAGGGTGAATATCCGTGGAGGTGACAAATTGGGAACTGTGAAAATTCAGGACCACCTCCAACAAAGCATGAGCAAAGCCAACTGCCCATTAGTGATGTAGGAGAACTAAGTGTTAAATGCTCAGATGACACTGCAGCATCGATGATTTGGAGCCAAACAACACAATGGGCCCAGAAGGCATTGCCAAATGCTGCAAATAATGAGAAAGGGACCAGTACTGGCCCAGCAATGTCAGTTGACATTAGTGAATGCATGGTGCATGACAGGAACAAAGACGACTGTTCAACGGCTCTTCGTGCAGAACCTTTCAATAGCAATACCATGGATTTCAGTTTTATTTAAGGGCGACGCCTGGGGCTAACCTGTATAGGTGCTGGGTTAAGGTTTTGATGCCAATGCAGTCTGATGATCAATACCCAGTGATATATAGGTCAACCTTCACTGCAGAGTCCACATTAGTACGATAGCAAAATACTGCAGATGCTGGAAATCCGAAATAACAGAAATTGCCTATTATCATCTCGTCTGGTTTCAAATACCTTTTATTGTCTCTTTTACTTCTTTTGTTCGATCGCAGCCCTGCCTTCAATCTATTTTCTTTCCAGTTTTGAAGAAGGGTTTCGACCCGAAACATCAACTCAAATTTCTCTCCACGGATGTTGCCTGACCTGCTGAGTTTTTCCAGCAATTTCTGTTGTTACTGCAGAGTCCACACTTGTCCTGGAATGAGAATGCCATGCGACTTGGCCTAGGTGTTGCAGGGATTTGTTAGCTACTGCCAGTGCCCATTATGGTTGGTCAAACCAAGAGCCAACTAACTTAACTTGGGAGCTGCCTATTAGTGTGATCCTCAGAGTACATGTCAAAAATAGAGATAATTCTTTCAGATTCTTCAGGAAAAGCCAGAGCGCACTGGTATTGTTTCCACAAATATTTAAAATTGAGGTTTTTATACTCAAGGTGAAGGATGTCAATTCTGGGGAATGGAGCACTTTTCCACTTTTAGCACCCAGTGTCATGCATCAAGTATTCCCAGGTCAAGAACAACACGGGTATGAAGCAGAATAAAGATAGGAAGAGTTGCGTTTGTATAGAGTGTCATCACTTTTGAAAATTGCCCCAAAGTACTTTGCACAAATTACTTTTGAAGTGCAGTCAATTATGTGGGAAAATACAGCAACCAATTGGACACACCACGGGCCCACAAACAACGAGATCTACTCCATGCCTTTGTTACCTCTAGACTCGACTATTCCAATGCTCTCCTGGCCGGCCTCCCATCTTCCACCCTCCATAAACTGGAGCTCATCCAAAACTCTGCTGCCCGTATCCCAACTCGCACCAAGTCCCGGTCACACATCACCCCATGCTCGCTGACCTGGTCTGGCAACACCTCAATTTTAAAATTCTCATCTTTGTTTTCAAACCCCTCCATGGTCTCGCCCTTCCCTATCTGTAACCTCTTCCAGCCCTACAACCGTCCGAGATTTCTGTGCTCCTACAATTCTGGCCTCTTGCTCATCCCGATTTTCGTCACTCCATCATTGGCGGCCCTGCCTTCAGCTGCTCGAAGCTCTGGAATTCCCTCCCTAAACCACCCCTCCTCCTTCAAAGATGCTCTTTAAAACCTACCTCTTTGACCAAGCTTTTGGCCATCTGACCTAATATACCCTTACTAGCTGGAGTGCCCGGCGGTGCCGAGGGTTTTTTGAGGGCATGTTGTTGTTGGAAGAGAGAGAGAGAGAGAGAGCGAGTTGGAAGAGAGAGAGACTTGGGGGGGGGGGGGGGGGGAAGAGAGAGAGAGAGAGAGAGAGAGGGGGTGGGGGGGGGAAGGGAACGGGGGGGGAAAGGGAACGGGGGGGGAAGGGGGGGCAGGGAAGAAGGGGGCGGGGGGGAAGGGAAGGGGTGGGGGGAAAGGGGTGGGGGGGGAGGGGAAAGGGACGGGGGGAAAGGAAAGGGGGAGGTGGAAGGGGGGCAGGGAAAGGGAACGGGGGGGGCAGGGAAAGGGGGGGGCAGGGAAAGGGTGGGGGGGAAAGGGACGGGGGGGGGGGGAAAGGGACGGGGGGGGGGAAAGGGACGGGGGGGGGGAAAGGGACGGGGGGGGGGGAAAGGGACGGGGGGGGGGGAAAGGGACGGGGGGGGGGGGAAAGGGACGGGGGGGGGGGGAAAGGGACGGGGGGGGGGAAAGGGACGGGGGGGGGGAAAGGGACGGGGGGGGGGAAAGGGACGGGGGGGGGGAAAGGGACGGGGGGGGGGGAAAGGGACGGGGGGGGGAAAGGGACGGGGGGGGGGGGGAAAGGGACGGGGGGGGGAAAGGGACGGGGGGGGGGAAAGGGACGGGGGGGGGGGAAAGGGACGGGGGGGGGAAAGGGACGGGGGGGGGAAAGGGACGGGGGGGGGAAAGGGACGGGGGGGGGGGGAAAGGGACGGGGGGGGGGAAAGGGACGGGGGGGGGGAAAGGGACGGGGGGGGGGGGAAAGGGACGGGGGGGGGGGAAAGGGACGGGGGGGGGGGAAAGGGACGGGGGGGGGGGAAAGGGACGGGGGGGGGGGAAGGGACGGGGGGGGGGGAAAGGGACGGGGGGGGGGGAAAGGGACGGGGGGGGGGGGAAAGGGACGGGGGGGGGGGAAAGGGACGGGGGGGGGGGGGAAAGGGACGGGGGGGGGGGGAAAGGGACGGGGGGGGGGAAAGGGACGGGGGGGGGGGAAAGGGACGGGGGGGGGGGGGAAAGGGACGGGGGGGGGGGGAAAGGGACGGGGGGGGGAAAGGGACGGGGGGGGGGAAAGGGACGGGGGGGGGAAAGGGACGGGGGGGGGGAAAGGGACGGGGGGGGGGGAAAGGGACGGGGGGGGGGAAAGGGACGGGGGGGGGGGGAAAGGGACGGGGAGGGGAAAGGGACGGGGGGGGGGGAAAGGGACGGGGGGGGGGGGGAAAGGGACGGGGGGGGGGGAAAGGGACGGGGGGGGGAAAGGGACGGGGGGGGGGAAAGGGACGGGGGGGGGGAAAGGGACGGGGGGGGGGAAAGGACGGGGGGGGGGGGAAAGGGACGGGGGGGGGGGGGAAAGGGACGGGGGGGGGGGGGAAAGGGACGGGGGGGGGGGGGGGGGAAGGGACGGGGGGGGGGGGAAGGGACGGGGGGGGGGAAAGGGAACGGGGGGGAGAAAGGGAACGGGGGGGAGAAAGGGAACGGGAACGGGGGGGGGAAAGGGACGGGGGGGGGAAAGGGACGGGGGGGGGAAAGGGACGGGGGGGGGGAAAGGGACGGGGGGGGGGAAAGGGACGGGGGGGGGGAAAGGGACGGGGGGGGGGGGAAAGGGACGGGGGGGGGGAAAGGGACGGGGGGGGGGAAAGGGACGGGGGGGGGGAAAGGGACGGGGGGGGGGAAAGGGACGGGGGGGGGAAAGGGACGGGGGGGGGAAAGGGACGGGGGGGGGAAAGGGACGGGGGGGGGGGGAAAGGGACGGGGGGGGGGGGGAAAGGGACGGGGGGGGGGGGGAAGGGACGGGGGGGGGGGAAAGGGACGGGGGGGGGGGAAAGGGACGGGGGGGGGGGAAAGGGACGGGGGGGGGGGAAGGGACGGGGGGGGGGGAAAGGGACGGGGGGGGGGGGGAAAGGGACGGGGGGGGGGGGGGGAAAGGGACGGGGGGGGGGGGAAAGGGACGGGGGGGGGGGGGAAAGGGACGGGGGGGGGGGAAAGGGACGGGGGGGGGGGGAAGGGACGGGGGGGGGGGAAAGGGACGGGGGGGGGGGAAAGGGACGGGGGGGGGGGGGAAAGGGACGGGGGGGGGGGGGGAAAGGGACGGGGGGGGGGGGGGAAAGGGACGGGGGGGGGGGGGGAAAGGGACGGGGGGGGGGGGGGAAAGGGACGGGGGGGGGGAAAAGGGACGGGGGGGGGGAAAGGGACGGGGGGGGGGAAAGGGACGGGGGGGGGGGAAAGGGACGGGGGGGGGGGAAAGGGACGGGGGGGGGGGAAAGGGACGGGGGGGGGGGGAAAGGGACGGGGGGGGGGGAAGGGACGGGGGGGGGGGAAAGGGACGGGGGGGGGGGAAGGGACGGGGGGGGGGGGAAGGGACGGGGGGGGGGGGAAGGGACGGGGGGGGGGGGAAGGGACGGGGGGGGGGGGAAAGGGACGGGGGGGGGGGAAAGGACGGGGGGGGGGGAAAGGGACGGGGGGGGGGGGAAAGGGACGGGGGGGGGGAAAGGGACGGGGGGGGGGGAAAGGGACGGGGGGGGGGGGGGGAAAGGGACGGGGGGGGGGGAAAGGGACGGGGGGGGGGGAAAGGGACGGGGGGGGGGGGAAAGGGACGGGGGGGGGGGGGAAAGGGACGGGGGGGGGGGGGAAAGGGACGGGGGGGGGGAAGGGACGGGGGGGGGGGAAGGGACGGGGGGGGGGGAAGGGACGGGGGGGGGGAAAGGGAACGGGGGGGAGAAAGGGAACGGGGGGGAGAAAGGGAACGGGGGGGAGAAAGGGACGGGGGGGAGAAAGGGAACGGGGGGGAGAAAGGGAACGGGGGGGAGAAAGGGAACGGGGGGGAGAAAGGGAACGGGGGGAGAAAGGGAACGGGGGGGAGAAAGGGAACGGGGGGGAGAAAGGGAACGGGGGGGAGAAAGGGAACGGGGGGAGAAAGGGAACGGGGGGGAGAAAGGGAACGGGGGGGAGAAAGGGAACGGGGGGGAGAAAGGGAACGGGGGGGAGAAAGGGAACGGGGGGGAGAAAGGGAACGGGGGGGGAGAAAGGGAACGGGGGGAGAAAGGGAACGGGGGGGAGAAAGGGAACGGGGGGAGAAGGGAACGGGGGGGAGAAAGGGAACGGGGGGGGGAAAGGGAACGGGGGGGGAAAGGGAACGGGGGGGGGAAAGGGAACGGGGGGGGGGAAAGGGAACGGGGGGGGGAAAGGGAACGGGGGGGGGAAGGGAACGGGGGGGGAAAGGGAACGGGGGGGGAAAGGGAACGGGGGGGGGGAAAGGGAACGGGGGGGGGAAAGGGAACGGGGGGGGGAAAGGGAACGGGGGGGGGAAAGGGAACGGGGGGGGGAAAGGGAACGGGGGGGGGAAAGGGAACGGGGGGGGAAAGGGAACGGGGGGGAAAGGGAACGGGGGGAAGGGAACGGGGGAGGGAGGGGGGGGAAAGGGAAAGGGGGGGGGAAGGGAAGGGGGGGGGAAGGGAAAGGGGGGAGGGGAAAGGGACGGGGGGGGGAAGGGAACGGGGGGGGGGAAAGGGACGGGGGGGGGAAAGGGACGGGGGGGGGGAAAGGGACGGGGGGGGGAAAGGGACGGGGGGGGGGAAAGGGACGGGGGGGGGGAAAGGGACGGGGGGGGGGAAAGGGACGGGGGGGGGAAAGGGACGGGGGGGGGAAAGGGACGGGGGGGGGGAAAGGGACGGGGGGGGGAAAGGGACGGGGGGGGGGAAAGGGACGGGGGGGGGAAAGGGACGGGGGGGGGGAAAGGGACGGGGGGGGGGAAAGGGACGGGGGGGGGAAAGGGACGGGGGGGGGGGAAAGGGACGGGGGGGGGAAAGGGACGGGGGGGGGAAAGGGACGGGGGGGGGGAAAGGGACGGGGGGGGGAAAGGGACGGGGGGGGGAAAGGGACGGGGGGGAAGGACGGGGGGGGAAAGGGACGGGGGGGGGGAAAGGGACGGGGGGGGGGAAAGGGACGGGGGGGGGAAAGGGACGGGGGGGGGAAAGGGACGGGGGGGGGAAAGGGACGGGGGGGGGAAAGGGACGGGGGGGGAAAGGGACGGGGGGGGAAAGGGACGGGGGGGGGAAAGGGACGGGGGGGGGGAAAGGGACGGGGGGGGGAAAGGGACGGGGGGGGGAAAGGGACGGGGGGGGGAAAGGGACGGGGGGGGGAAAGGGACGGGGGGGGGGAAAGGGACGGGGGGGGGGAAAGGGACGGGGGGGAAGGGACGGGGGGAAGGGACGGGGGGGAAAGGGACGGGGGGAAAGGGACGGGGGGGAAAGGGGACGGGGGGGGGGGGGAAGGGACGGGGGGGGGGGGAAGGGGACGGGGGGGGGAAAGGGACGGGGGGGGGAAAGGGACGGGGGGGAAAGGGACGGGGGGGGGAAAGGGACGGGGGGGAAAGGGACGGGGGGGAAAGGGACGGGGGGAAAGGGACGGGGGGGAAAGGGACGGGGGGGAAAGGGACGGGGGGAAAGGGACGGGGGGGGGGAAGGGACGGGGGGGGGAAAGGGAACGGGGGGGAAAGGGAACGGGGGGGAAAGGGACGGGGGGCAGGGAAGAAGGGGGCGGGGGGAAGGAAGGGGTGGGGGGGAAGGGAAGGGGGGGGAAGGTGGAAGGGGGCAGGGAAAGGGGGGAGGGACGGGGGGGGAAGGGACGGGGGGGAAAGGGAACGGGCAGGGAAAGGGGGGGGCAGGGAAAGGGGGGGGGCAGGAAGAGGTGGGGGGAAGAGGGGTGGGGGGGAAGGGACGGGGGGGGAAGGGAGGGGGGAAGGGACGGGGGGGGAAGGGACGGGGGGGGGAAAGGGAACGGGGGGGAAAGGGAACGGGCAGGGAAGAGGCGGGGGGGAAGGGGAAGGGGGGGGGAAAGGGACGGGGGGGGAAAGGGACGGGGGGGGGAAAGGGACGGGGGGGGGAAAGGGACGGGGGGGGGGAAAGGGACGGGGGGGGGGAAAGGGACGGGGGGGGGAAAGGGACGGGGGGGGGGAAAGGGACGGGGGGGGGGGAAAGGGACGGGGGGGGGGAAAGGGACGGGGGGGAAGGGACGGGGGGGAAGGGACGGGGGGGAAGGGACGGGGGGGGAAGGGACGGGGGGGAAAGGGACGGGGGGGGAAAGGGACGGGGGGGGAAAGGGACGGGGGGGGAAAGGGACGGGGGGGGGGGAAAGGGACGGGAGGGGGGGGGGAAAGGGACGGGGGGGGGAAAGGGACGGGGGGGGGGGAAAGGGACGGGGGGGGGGAAGGGGACGGGGGGGGGGAAAGGGACGGGGGGGGGAAAGGGACGGGGGGGGGGAAAGGGACGGGGGGGGGAAAGGGACGGGGGGGGGGGAAAGGGACGGGGGGGGGAAAGGGACGGGGGGGGAAAGGGACGGGGGGGGAAAGGGACGGGGGGGGGAAAGGGACGGGGGGGGAAAGGGACGGGGGGGGAAAGGGACGGGGGGGAAGGACGGGGGGGGAAAGGGACGGGGGGGGGAAAGGGACGGGGGGGGGAAAGGGACGGGGGGGGGAAAGGGACGGGGGGGGAAAGGGACGGGGGGGGGGAAAGGGACGGGGGGGGAAAGGGACGGGGGGGGGGAAAGGGACGGGGGGGGGGGAAAGGGACGGGGGGGGGGGAAAGGGACGGTGGGGGGGGAAAGGGACGGGGGGGGGAAAGGGACGGGGGGGGGGAAAGGGACGGGGGGGGGGAAAGGGACGGGGGGGGGGAAAGGGACGGGGGGGGGGAAAGGGACGGGGGGGGGGGAAAGGGACGGGGGGGGGGAAAGGGACGGGGGGGGGGAAAGGGACGGGGGGGGGGGGGGAAAGGGACGGGGGGGGGGGGGAAAGGGACGGGGGGGGGGGAAAGGGACGGGGGGGGGAAAGGGACGGGGGGGGGGAAAGGGACGGGGGGGGGGGAAAGGGACGGGGGGGGGGGAAAGGGACGGGGGGGGGGGAAGGGACGGGGGGGGGGAAAGGGACGGGGGGGGGGGAAAGGGACGGGGGGGGGGGGAAAGGGACGGGGGGGGGGAAAGGGACGGGGGGGGGAAAGGGACGGGGGGGGGGAAAGGGACGGGGGGGGGGGAAAGGGACGGGGGGGGGGAAAGGGACGGGGGGGGGAAAGGGACGGGGGGGGGAAAGGGACGGGGGGGGGGAAAGGGACGGGGGGGGGAAAGGGACGGGGGGGGGGAAAGGGACGGGGGGGGGAAAGGACGGGGGGGGGGAAAGGGACGGGGGGGGGGGGAAAGGGACGGGGGGGGGAAAGGGACGGGGGGGGAAAGGGACGGGGGGGGGAAAGGGACGGGGGGGGGAAAGGGACGGGGGGGGAAGGACGGGGGGGGAAAGGGACGGGGGGGGAAAGGGACGGGGGGGGGAAAGGGACGGGGGGGGGAAAGGGACGGGGGGGGGGAAAGGGACGGGGGGGGGGAAAGGGACGGGGGGGGGGAAAGGGACGGGGGGGGGAAAGGGACGGGGGGGGGGAAAGGGACGGGGGGGGGGAAAGGGACGGGGGGGGAAAGGGACGGGGGGGGGGAAAGGGACGGGGGGGGGAAAGGGACGGGGGGGGGGAAAGGGACGGGGGGGGGGAAAGGGACGGGGGGGGGAAAGGGACGGGGGGGGGGAAAGGGACGGGGGGGGGGAAAGGGACGGGGGGGGAAAGGGACGGGGGGGGGGAAAGGGACGGGGGGGGGGAAAGGGACGGGGGGGGGGAAGGGGACGGGGGGGGGGAAGGGGACGGGGGGGGGAAGGGACGGGGGGAAGGGACGGGGGGGGAAAGGGACGGGGGGGGAAAGGGACGGGGGGGGAAAGGGACGGGGGGGAAAAGGGACGGGGGGGAAAGGGACGGGGGGGGAAAAGGGACGGGGGGGAAAAGGGACGGGGGGGGAAAGGGACGGGGGGGGAAAAGGGACGGGGGGGAAAAGGGACGGGGGGGAAAAGGGACGGGGGGGGAAAAGGGACGGGGGGGGAAAAGGGACGGGGGGGAAAGGGACGGGGGGGGAAAAGGGACGGGGGGGAAAAGGGACGGGGGGAAAAGGGACGGGGGGGAAAAGGGACGGGGGGGAAAAGGGACGGGGGGGAAAGGGACGGGGGGGAAAAGGGACGGGGGGGGAAAAGGGACGGGGGGGAAAAGGGACGGGGGGGAAAAGGGACGGGGGGGAAAAGGGACGGGGGGGGAAAAGGGACGGGGGGGAAAAGGGACGGGGGGGAAAAGGGACGGGGGGGAAAAGGGACGGGGGGGGAAAAGGGACGGGGGGGAAAAGGGACGGGGGGAAAAGGGACGGGGGGAAAAGGGACGGGGGGGGGAAAAGGGACGGGGGGGGGGAAAAGGGACGGGGGGGGGAAAAGGGACGGGGGGGGGGAAAAGGGACGGGGGGGGGAAAAGGGACGGGGGGGGGGAAAAGGGACGGGGGGGGGGAAAGGGACGGGGGGGGGGAAAAGGGACGGGGGGGGGGAAAGGGACGGGGGGGGGGAAAAGGGACGGGGGGGGGAAAAGGGACGGGGGGGGGAAAAGGGACGGGGGGGGGAAAAGGGACGGGGGGGGAAAAGGGACGGGGGGGGAAAAGGGACGGGGGGGGGAAAAGGGACGGGGGGGGGAAAAGGGACGGGGGGGGGAAAAGGGACGGGGGGGGGAAAAGGGACGGGGGGGGGAAAAGGGACGGGGGGGGGAAAAGGGACGGGGGGGGGAAAAGGGACGGGGGGGGAAAAGGGACGGGGGGGGGAAAAGGGACGGGGGGGGGAAAAGGGACGGGGGGGGGAAAAGGGACGGGGGGGGGAAAAGGGACGGGGGGGGGAAAAGGGACGGGGGGGGGAAAAGGGACGGGGGGGGAAAAGGGACGGGGGGGGGAAAAGGGACGGGGGGGGGAAAAGGGACGGGGGGGGAAAAGGGACGGGGGGGGAAAAGGGACGGGGGGGGGAAAAGGGACGGGGGGGGAAAAGGGACGGGGGGGAAAAGGGACGGGGGGGAAGGGACGGGGGGGGAAAAGGGACGGGGGGGGGGAAAAGGGACGGGGGGGGAAAAGGGACGGGGGGGGAAAAGGGACGGGGGGGGAAAAGGGACGGGGGGGGGAAAAGGGACGGGGGGGGAAAAGGGACGGGGGGGGAAAAGGGACGGGGGGGGAAGGGACGGGGGGGGAAGGGACGGGGGGGGAAGGGACGGGGGGGGAAGGGACGGGGGGTGAAGGGACGGGGGGAAGGGAGAGGTGGAAGGGGGGGCAGGGAAGGGAG
>NC_140989.1:181521684-181596746 GCF_052327205.1 Somniosus microcephalus
CTCCAGTCTCTCTCTCTCTCACTCCCAGTCTCTCCTCTCCTCTCTCTCACTCCCAGTCTCTCTCACTTCCCAGTCTCACTCCAGTCTCTTCACTCCCAGTCTCTCTCTCTCACTCCCAGTCTCTCTCTCTCACTCCCAGTCTCTCTCTCTCACTCCCAGTCTCTCTCTCTCACTCCCAGTCTCTCTCTCTCACTCCCAGTCTCTCTCTCTCACTCCCAGTCTCTCTCTCTCACTCTCCCAGTCTCTCTCTCTCACTCCCAGTCTCTCTCTCTCCACTCCCAGTCTCTCTCTCTCACTCCCAGTCTCTCTCTCTCACTCCCAGTCTCTCTCTCTCACTCCCAGTCTCTCTCTCTCACTCCCAGTCTCTCTCTCTCACTCCCAGTCTCTCTCTCTCACTCCCAGTCTCTCTCTCTCACTCCCAGTCTCTCTCTCTCTCACTCACCAGTCTCTCTCTCTCTCACTCCCAGTCTCTCTCTCTCTCACTCCCAGTCTCTCTCTCTCTCACTCCCAGTCTCTCTCTCTCTCACTCCCAGTCTCTCTCTCTCTCACTCCCAGTCTCTCTCTCTCTCACTCCCAGTCTCTCTCTCTCTCACTCCCAGTCTCTCTCTCTCTCACTCCCAGTCTCTCTCTCTCTCACTCCCAGTCTCTCTCTCTCTCACTCCCAGTCTCTCTCTCTCTCACTCCCAGTCTCTCTCTCTCTCACTCCCAGTCTCTCTCTCTCTCACTCCCAGTCTCTCTCTCTCTCACTCCCAGTCTCTCTCTCTCTCACTCCCAGTCTCTCTCTCTCTCACTCCCAGTCTCTCTCTCTCTCTCACTCCCAGTCTCTCTCTCTCTCCTCCAGTCTCTCTCTTCACTCCCAGTCTCTCTCTCTCTCACTCCCAGTCTCTCTCTCTCTCACTCCCAGTCTCTCTCTCTCTCTCACTCCCGAGTCTCTCTCTCTCTCTCTACTCCCAGTCTCTCTCTCTCTCACTCCCAGTCTCTCTCTCTCTCTCACTCCCAGTCTCTCTCTCCCTCTCACTCCCAGTATCTTCTCCCTCTCACTCCCAGTCTCTCTCCCTTCACTCCCAGTCTCTCTCCTCTCACTCCCAGTCTCTCTCTCTCTCACTCCCAGTCTCTCTCTCTCTCACTCCCAGTCTCTCTCTCACTCCCAGTCTCTCTCTCTCTCACTCCCAGTCTCTCTCTCTCTCACTCCCAGTCTCTCTCTCACTCCCAGTCTCTCACTCCCAGTCTCTCTCTCACTCCCAGTCTCTCTCTCTCTCACTCCCAGTCTCTCTCTCTCTCACTCCCAGTCTCTCTCTCTCTCACTCCCAGTCTCTCTCTCTCTCACTCCCAGTCTCTCTCTCTCTCACTCCCAGTCTCTCTCTCTCTCACTCCCAGTCTCTCTCTCTCTCACTCCCAGTCTCTCTCTCTCTCACTCCCAGGTCTCTCTCTCTCTCACTCCCAGTCTCTCTCTCTCTCACTCCCATCGTCTCCTCTCTCTCTCACTCCCAGTCTCTCTCACTCCCAGTCTCTCTCTCTCACTCCAGTCTCTCTCTCTCACTCCCAGTCTCTCTCTCTCACTCCCAGTCTCTCTCTCTCACTCCCAGTCTCTCTCTCTCACTCCCAGTCTCTCTCTCTCACTCCCAGTCTCTCTCTCTCACTCCCAGTCTCTCTCTCTCACTCCCAGTCTCTCTCTCTCACTCCCAGTCTCTCTCTCTCACTCCCATTCCTCTCTCTCACTCCCAGTCTCTCTCTCTCACTCCCAGTCTCTCTCTCTCACTCCCAGTCTCTCTCTCTCTCACTCCCAGTCTCTCTCTCTCACTCCCAGTCTCTCTCTCTCACTCCCAGTCTCTCTCTCTCACTCCCAGTCTCTCTCTCTCACTCCCAGTCTCTCTCTCTCTCACTCCCAGTCTCTCTCTCTCTCACTCCAGTCTCTCTCCTCTCTACTCCCAGTCTCTCTCTCTCTCTCTCACTCCCAGTCTCTCTCTCTCTCACTCCCAGTCTCTCTCTCTCTCACTCCCAGTCTCTCTCTCTCTCACTCCCAGTCTCTCTCTCTCTCACATCCCAGTCTCTCTCTCTCTCACTCCCAGTCTCTCTCTCTCTCACTCCCAGTCTCTCTCTCTCTCACTCCCAGTCTCTCTCTCTCTCACTCCCAGTCTCTCTCTCTCTCACTCCCAGTCTCTCTCTCTCTCACTCCCAGTCTCTCTCTCTCTCACTTCCCAGTCTCTCTCTCTCACTCCCAGTCTCTCTCTCTCACTCCCAGTCCTCTCTCTCACTCCCAGTCTCTCTCTCTCACTCCCAGTCTCTCTCTCTCACTCCCAGTCTCTCTCTCTCACTCCCAGTCTCTCTCTCTCACTCCCAGTCTCTCTCTCTCACTCCCAGTCTCTCTCTCTCACTCCCAGTCTCTCTCTCTCACTCCCAGTCTCTCTCTCTCACTCCCAGTCCTCTCGTCTCTCACTCCCAGTCTCTCTCTCTCACTCCCAGTCTCTCTCTCTCACTCCAGTCTCTCTCTCTCTCACTCCCCAGTCTCTCTCTCTCACTCCCCAGTCTCTCTCTCTCAACTCCCAGTCTCTCTCTCTCACTCCAGTCTCTCTCTCACTCCCAGTCTCTCTCTCTCACTCCAGTCTCTCTCTCTCACTCCCAGTCTCTCTCTCTCACTCCGCAGTCCTCTCTCTCGTCACTCCCAGTCCTCTCTCTCTCACTCCCAGTCTCTCTCTCTCACTCCCAGTCTCTCTCTCTCACTCCCAGTCTCTCTCTCTCACTCCAGTCTCTCTCTCTCACTTCGCTTCCCAGTCTCTCTCTCACTCCCAGTCTCTCTCTCTCACTCCCAGTCTCTCTCTCTCACTCCCAGTCTCTCTCTCTCACTCCCAGTCTCTCTCTCTCACTCCCAGTCTCTCTCTCTCACTCCCAGTCTCTATCTCTCACTCCCAGTCTCTCTCTCTCACTCCCAGTCTCTCTCTCTCTCACTCCAGTCTCTCTCTCTCTCACTCCCAGTCTCTCTCTCTCTCACTCCCAGTCTCTCTCTCTCTCACTCCCAGTCTCTCTCTCTCTCACTCCCAGTCTCTCTCTTCACTCCCAGTCTCTCTCATCACTCCCAGTCTCTCTCTCTCACTCCCAGTCTCTCTCTCTCACTCCCAGTCTCTCTCTCTCACTCCCAGTCTCTCTCTCTCACTCCCAGTCTCTCTCTCTCGACTCCATTCCCTCTCTCTCTCTCACCTCCCAGTCTCTCTCTCTCACTCCCAGTCTCTCTCTCTCACTCCCAGTCTCTCTCTCTCACTCCCAGTCTCTCTCTCTCTCTCACTTCTCCAGTCTCTCTCTCTCTCACTCCCAGTCTCTCTCTCACTCCCAGTCTCTCTCTCTCACTCCAGTCTCTCTCTCTCACTCCCAGTCTCTCTCTCATCACTCCCAGTCTCTCTCTCTCACTCCCAGTCTCTCTCTCCTCACTCCCAGTCTCTCTCTCTCTCACTCCCAGTCTCTCTCTCTCTCACTCCAGTCTCTCTCTCTCTCATCTCCCATTCTCTCTCTCTCTCTCACTCCCAGTCTCTCTCTCACTCCCAGTCTCTCTCTCTCTCACTCCCAGTCTCTCTCTCTCCCACAATCCCACTCTCTCACTCCTAATCTTTCTCTCTCTGTCCTAATCTCTCTCTTTCTCTCAGTCCTAATCTCTCTCTTTCCCTCTTTCTCTTCCCCCCCCACCCGTCGCGCGCGCGCGCTCTCCCACCCCCCCCAGTCGCGCGCGCGGTCTCCTCTCCCCCCCCCCCCAGTCGCGCGCGCGGTCTCCCCCCCCACCCCCCCAGTCGCGCGCGCCGGTCTTCCCCCCCCCCCCCCCCAGTCACGCGCGCGGTCTCCCCCCCCCCCCCCCTAGTCGCGCGCAGCGGTCTCCCCCCCACCCCCCAGTCGCGCGCGGGGGTCTCCCCCCCCCCCCCCCCCCCCCAGTCGCGCGCGGGGTCTCCCCCCCCCCTCCCCCCCCAGTCGCGCGCGGGGTCTCTCTCCCCCCCCCCCCCCCCAGTCGCGCGCGGGGTCTCTCCCCCCCCACCCCCCCCAGTCGCGCGCGGGGTCTCCCCCCCCCCCCCCCCCCCAGTCGCGCGCCGCGGGCCCCCCCCCCCCCCAGTCGCGCGCGCTGTCTCCCCCCCCCCAGTCGCGCGCGCGGTCTCCTCCCCCCCCCCCCAGTCGCAGCGCGCGGTCTCCCCCCCCCCCCCAGTCGCGCGCACGCGGTCCCCCCCCCCCCCCCCCAGTCGCGCGCAGCTGTCTCCCCCCCCCCCCCAGTCGCGCGCGCGGTCTCCTCCCCCCTCCCCCCCCCCCCCCAGTCGCGCCGAGCGGTCTTCCCCCCCCCCCCCCCCTCCAGTCGCGCGCAGCGGTCTTCCACCCCCCCCCCCCCCCCGGTGCCGGCAACGATTGACCAATCCTACAGTTCAGTCGCCTGATGGTTGGCCAATCGCTGCGTCTGTGGGCGGGACTAATGCTTTTCATCTCTGGCATCGGGCAGCCATTGCTTCACTACTTCCAGCTCAAACTCTGCTAATCCAGCTTCGAAAAAGTTAGTATCTCTTTTAAAAATTACATAACATTTACCAAAAACGTTTTATAAGTACTTTCACTTTCATCTTTGAAGCTATTAAAAGTTCGAAATGTTGCCCGGCAGCAGATTCACACAGGGACAGACAGACAGGCCCCAAAGCCTGGCACTCGATTTAAACCGCCCGGCCCAAAACAGCCCTGGGAAAGCCGGGCTCCCCCAGCTAGTACTTTATTAACTGCTTTGTTAACCTGACCTGCCACCTTCAGAGATTTCTGCACAAGGACCCCCAGGTCTCTGTTCTTGCACCCCCTTAAAATTTATATTTATTTATTTATAAAAAAAGACTTCTGGGTTTCCTTTGTTACGCACTAATCTATTTTCATACACTCTCTTTGACCTGCATTTCCTTTTTTAGTTCTTCTCTGTACGTTCTGTATTCAGCTTCGTTCTCTACTGTATTAGGAACCTGACACCATAAGCCTCCTTTTCCTGTTTCATTTTAATCTTGAGACCATTACTCCTCCAGGGAGCTCGAGCTTTGGATGCCCCTTTGTGGGAACGTGTCTACTCTGTACCTGAACCATCTCTTTGAAGGCCTACCATTGTTCAGTTAGTGTTTGGCTGACCAATTTTTGATTCCAGTCCACCTGGGCCAGATCTCTTTTCAACTCACTGAAATTAGCCCTCCTCTAGTTGAGTATTTTCACATTTGATCCTTGTCATTTTTCATAATTACTCTAAACCTAATATTGTGATCACTGTTTCCCAAATCAAATGCTCCCCTACTGAAACACACTCCACTTCATTCCCCAGAACTAGATCCAGCACTGCTTCCTTCCTCGTTGGGCTGGAAACACACTGATCAAGAAAGTTCTCTTGTACACATTTCAGGAATTCCTCCCCCACTTTGCCCTCTGCACTCTTGTTTTCCCAGTCTATATTGGGGTAATTGAAATCCCCCATTATCACTACTGTATAATTCTTGCATCTTTCTGCAACTTTCCTGTAAATTTGTTCCTTTATCAGTTTCCCACTATTTGGTGGCCTATAGTATACACCCAGTAGTGTAATAGCTCCTCTATTCCTTAATTCTAACCAAATAGATTCTGTCTTTGAACCCTCAAGTACATCATCCCTTTCCAGTGCTGTAACAGTATCATTGATCAATATTGCCACCCCCTTCCTTTTTTATCTTTATCTTTCCTGAGTACCTTGTAGCCAGGAATGTTGGCCCTGAATTTGCGGTCGGAGGCATAGCAGAAGAATACACCACCGACTCTCCAAAAAAAAAAAAAAAAAAAAAAATCCGAAAGTACCAGGTGTCTGGAGCTTTGGATTCTTTAGGTCCTGGGTCTCCAGGCGTTCGCCTGCCTAGGGGCCCAGGGGCGCAGGGCTGGGATCACGTGAGCCCGGTCCTCCAATTAGAAAGGGGGATTCCTCATGAACGGAATCCCCAAATAAAACACACTTTGAATTTAAAAAAATAAATATTCCCAGGTTCAGAATTAATTAAAAGTCCCTTTTGATTAAGCATTTAAAATAAAAATTTGATTTTTTGAAAAATAATAAAACATTTTATTATGGCTGAAAATTTACATGAGCTAATTTTAAATGTTTTTGTAAAAGCAGGCCTTGCCAGAAGAATACGCTTTTACCAGGTGTAAGGGTTTCATGGGCAGATAGCCCAACCCTGCGCCAGCGAAGTGTTTTTGGGGTGCATGTGGACGATCTGTCGGGGAAACTTGACATCACAGGTTCCGGGTTTTCGCGCATGCAGATTTATGACGACACATGCATTGTGTACGCCGTCATGGGCCCTGCACAATCCAGACCATTAAGTTCGTAATCCTCCCCTTGTTTGAGGCAGGTCTCTGTTATTGCCACTATATCATAAGCCCATGTGGCAATTTGTGCCTGCAGCTCACCAACTTTATTTACCATGCTCCATGCAGTTACACGCATGCACACCAAACCCATCCTAGCCTGCCTCGCATTTGCCCGTCTGATTCCTCCTATTTCTGAACTACTCTTTATTCTAATGCTGCTGGTCTCTCCCAGTCCCCATGGCACCTTGTTTCTCCTCTCTGATGCTACATCCTGATGCCCCTCCCCCAGCCAAATTAGTTTAAACCCTCCCCTGGAGCACTAGTTAACCTCTCCACAAGGACATTGGTCCCCAGCCCTGTTGAGGTACATCCCCTTCCCTATGACCACTGCATGTCTACACTTGCTGTGCCCTTGTGCAGTCATTTGTCCCAGGATGCCATGGATGTGCACTAGACTGTTCTCCCCCGAGGTGTCATCACCCTCTCATACAGCACTAAAAACTGATTTGTGAGTGCCACACTCCCAGAGGATTCCTGCCCTGCCGGATCGTCACCCACTTGTATTTATTTACTGGTAAGAGTGCATAGATATTTTTAGACTGCCTATGGCTTGCTGCAGGTTTTTTCAAAATGTAGGTTTTACTGAAATATACTACATATATAATATAATAATTAACAGTGATTATTTGTTTTCAGCTTGTGCAATATCTCTAGTACCTAATGGGATTTCTCATTATTTGGACACACTTTTTTTTCTTTGATTTCCCTCCCCCCCCCCCCCCCCCCCAAGTGTTCTTGTCATTTACAAAATATATATATATATCATGTAATCTGTAAGTTTGCATGCAGTTTCATACTTCACTTGAGCCAGAGGAAACATTGATCTAGTGAAACCAGTTTTAAAGCTGTTCTCCATCCCAAGCACATACTGTGGTTTGGGCACTTGGTTGGTTTTGTGTTTTTAACACCACAGGTTAGTTGTATACGTCTTGCTCAAAGCAACAATAAGTTGATTTTTTATATATATATTTATATATTATAGTTTGTAAAACAAGTTGGGTAATTTTTTTTTCCTTTCTCAGGGAAGACCAAACATCAGGTGATGTAGCTTCTGAAGATGTTGAACCAGATGACTATTCTGATGAATCTAGCATTGAAGGTTTTTACGGAACTTCACCACCTAGTACCCAACGGCAGATGAAACGCATGTCGATGAAACATCACAGGAATAATGTGGGGAAAGCAGTCAGTCGTCCTGGTAAAGGTTAGTATGATGCAGAAGGTTGCTTTGGTTTCCATTAGTATATTTTGATGGAAGAGTGTGACACAGATGAACAACCTCAGTTCTGAAGTTACCGGCAGTATGGTGTTGTATGGTGGATGTTCTCTTGGGTGCGGGGTGCAGTGAGTGTGCCTGGTTTCTGAGATGCTGCGATTCACTTTTTAAACTTTAGCATTGGGCAAGTTTTGTTGGCTGCAGATTCATGATTTTGCTTTTTTCTAATGAGCTCTTTTCCATTTTAACTGTGGTATTTCTAGTAACATAGTAATGTTTTGGAGAAGGGAAGACCATCGATCTAGCCAGCCTGCCGGAACTTCTCATTATGTTCCTTATTGTGAGTCTAGAACCAATAGTTCTGTATCCAATTTATAATGGTAATTGATGCAGTTCTTCTTTAAATCTGGTTTAGTCTTCCATCACCCCAACTGGTACTGCAATCTGTTTCAAAGTTCTATCGCCCTCTTTATTAAAAAAAAAAGTTGCCTAAATTTATTTTTCCTTTGACACGCTTAACTTGAAACTAGTTTAAAGGGCAGCTTCCCTTCCCCCTCCTTATCTGTTTCCCTCAAAGAGGCTTTGTTTGCTTTCAAAATTCAACTTTTAAAAAAGAAAAGAAAATTAGAATGAGGGTGGAAAAAAGCCGACATGTCTGCCTTTCTCTCTTGGAAGTGATGTCTTTTAGATGAGACGTTAAACTGAGGCCCCATCTCACACCTCGACCTCAGGTGGACATGAAAGATCCCACAGCACTACTCGTAAAAGAGCAGGGGAGTTCGCCCAGTGTCCTGGCCAATATTTAATCCCTTAAACAGCACCACTAGAACATGATCATTTGTCTCTTTGCTATTTTGGGGATTTTTCTGTGTGCAAATTGGCTGCCACGTTTCCCTACATTACAAAAGTACTTCATTGGCTGTGAAGAGCTTTGAGATGTTCAGAATTTGTGAAAGGTGCTGTACAAATGCAAGTTTGTTCATTCTTTCTTTCCTTTCTTCCTCTTTTCCTTCTCTTTCACTTAAAACGGGGAAGGAAAGGAAAGGATAGTTGTGACTGGTTTTACTCTCTCCTCCGGGTCAGAAGATTGTGGGTTCAAGCCCCACTCCAGAGACATGAGCACATAATCTGGACTGACACTCGGTGCAGTACTGAGGGAGTGCTGCACTGGATAAGATGTCTTCTCAGGTGGCCGTAAAAGATCCGGTGCCACTGTTTCGAAGAGCAGCAAGGGAGTCACTCCCGGTGTCCTGGCCAATATTTATTGCTCAACCAATACCACAAATAGATTATCTGGTCATTATCACATTGCTGTTTAAGCAATCTTGCTCTGTGCAAATTGACTGTCGCGTATCCTACGTTACAAAAGTACTTTATCAACTGTAAAGCGTTTTGGGACATCCTGAGGTAGTGCAAGTCTTTTTTTCAGTCTCTTCCCCCTTTCCGTCTTCCCCCTTTCCGTCCCAACACCTTCCCATTTGTTACTTGTGGAGGGAACTATTAAAATTATTGGTGCAGAATTTGCTGGAGCCAGGCATCTTATGGGTTGCTCTGTTGGTTAGACTTGTTCCTGCACCCTTCAGCTCAAAAATGTTTTGCCCACAAAGTTGCTGGAAGTGCAAGCTGATAACGGCACAGTGTGGGAAACAGGGCATCTGGGACCTTGGTGAGCAACGGGACAAATAGTGTACAGGAAACTTTGTTATATCCGGCACCGACGGGACCGAGCTGTTGCCGACCTATCAAAACTGCCGGACATACAAAGTTAATGTTGAAGCATACGGAGGTTTTCATCTCCGTATCTGACAGCAAACACTGTTGCTTAGCAACAGCTTGTAAACAGTCGGCCCGTACCTTGGAAGCGTCTCTGTAACTTAGCAACAGCTTCAGAGAGACTTTCCAGAGCCCGACTGTTGAAAACAAAGCCACGAGAAGAAAAAAAACCTAACAAAACGGCTCCTGATTTCTGCCGGTAGATCGAGGTTTCCGGACATACAACCTCCGGATAAACCAAAAAGTTTCCTGTATCTTTTTTTTTAACTATTAGTTTATGGGATCTGGGCGTCGCTGGCAAGGCCAGCATTTATTGCCCATCCCTAGTTGCCCTTGAGAAGGTGGTGGTGAGTTGCCACCTTGAACCGCTGCAGTCCATGTGGTGAAGGTACTCCCACAGTGCTGTTAGGGAGGGAGTTCCAGGATTTTGACCCAGCGCTGATGAAGGAACGGCGATTATACTCCCAAGTCAGGATGGTGTGTGACTTGGAGGGGAACTTGGAGGTAGCGGCGTTCCCATGTGCCTGCTGCTCTTGTCCTTCTAGGTGGAAGAGGTCACAGGTTTGGGAGGTGCTGCCGAACAAGCCTTGGCGAGTTGCTGCAGTGCATCTTGTTGATGGTACACACTGCAGCCACGGTACGCCGGTGGTGGAGGGAGTGAATGTTTAATGTGGTGGATGGGGTGCCAATCAAGCGGGCTGCCTTGTCCTGGATGGTGTCGAGCTGCACTCATCCAGGCAAGTGGAGAGTGTTCCATCACACTCCTTACTTGTGCCTTGTAGATGGTGGAAAGGCTTTGGGGAGTCAGGAGGTGAGACACTCGCTGCAGAATACCTAGCCTCTGACCTGCTCTTGTTGCCACAGTATTTATGTGGCTGGTCCAGTTAAGTTTATGGTTAATGGTGACCCCCCCAGGATGTTGATGGTGAGGTTTCGGCGATGGTAATGCTGTTGAATGTCAAGGGGAGGTGGTTAGACTCTCGCTTGTTGGAGATAGTCATTGCCTGGCACTTCTGTGGCCCGAATGTTAACTGCCACTTATCAGCCCAAGCCTGAACGTCGTCCAGGTCTTGTTGCATGCGGGCATAGACTGCTTCATTATCTGAGGAGTTGTGAATGGTGCTGAACACTCTGCAGTCATCAGCAAACATCCCCATTTCTGACCTTATGTTGGAGGGAAGGTCGTTGATAAAGCAGCTGAAGATGGTTGGGCCTAGGACACTGCCCTGAGGAACTCCTGCAGCGATGTCCTGGGGCTGTGATGATTGACCTTCAACCACCACAACCGTCTTCCTTTGTGCTAGGTATGACTCCAGCCAGTGGAGCGTTTTCCCCCTGACTTCAGTTTTACTAGGGCTCCTTGATGCCACACTCGATCAAATGCTGCCTTGATGTCAAGGGCAGTCACTCTCGCCTCACCTCTGGAATTCAGCTCCTTAACCAGTGAGATTTAAGGATTGAAAAATAAGCGAAGGACTGAGGAGGAGGGTGAATTAGAGTGGGTGAATTCAATGTCAAATCAGGTACAGAAAGAGGGAAAGAAATATTAGACAGAGAAAAAAGACAAACGAAGAGTAAGAATTTAATATAATGACATTTTAACAACAATTCACTACCTGAAGGAATGAGACCCCACACTTTTAATTATTCACTTTCTAGGGTTGATTGGCAATTATTAACAATTATCGTGTTAAAAGGGTACGTATGCTTTTAATTACTAGACTTCACTTTCTGTGGTGAGGTTAATGGGCAAGTAATGTGCAACTGTACCAACTTCATGAAAATCACGGAAGTTAAGGGTGGATGCCGTTTTCGTGAAGCTAACAGTGGAGTGGCGCAAATCGGCCAGCAACCTGTGGTGATTTGCAATTCACGGGGTATCTTTTCTTCGTCACTAGTTGCTGGCCAATTTGCACATTAATAATAACAGAAAATGCTGGAAATACTCAGCAGGTCAGGCAGCATCCGTGGAGAGAGAAACAGAGTTAATGTTTCAGGTCTGTGACCCTTTGTCAGAACTGGAAAAAGTTAGAGATGTAACAGATTTTAAGCAGGTGCAGAGGCTTACTTGTACTTCTTGCAATTTAGTAAAACAACGATTTACTTGTACTTCTTGCAATTTAGTATACTGTATTCGCTGCTCACGATGCGGTCTCCTCTACATTGGGGAGACCAAATGCAGATTGGGTGACCGCTTTGCGGAACACCTCCGTTCAGTCCGTAAGGGCGACCCCGAGCTTCTGATCGCTTGTCACCATAATTCTTCACCGCGCTTCTACTCTGACCTCGGTCTCTTACATCGAGCTTACTCTGTTCCAATAAAGCTCAAAGAACAGCACCTCATCTTTCTATTGGGCACTTTACAGCCTTCTGGACTCAACATTGAGTTCAACAATTTCAAACCATAACTTCTGCCCCTATTTTTTTCAGGCGTCGGCTGTTGATGATTCTGCCGTCCCCATTTGCAACATTTAACCACTCCTGCCTTCCACCCTAGCACAGACCCTCCCTTTCCCCTGCCTCTGCACCTGCTTAAAACCTGTTACATCTCTAACTCTTTCCAGTTCTGACAAAGGGTCACAGACCTGAAACATTAACTCTGTTTCTCTCTCCACGGATGCTGCCTGACCTGCTGAGTCCAGCATTTTCTGTTATTTCAGATTTCCAGCATCCGCAGTATTTTGCTATTGCACATTAATAATGCGTGCATCAGTCACATGCCATTATTTTTTTAAGCAAATTCTGGGCCAATACCTTTTCCAATTGCACCAGACACCACTACATCTGATTTTCATTCTCTTGTGTATATAGGCTGTGACATTGTAACAATCAAGGTGATCCACCATTAAGTCAACTGAGAAAAGGATAATGTAAATTTATAGTTTTTAATCAATGTAAAGACTCGGAAGTGCGCAATGCGTCATTGCTGTTTTCCTTCATGTATTCTGTCTCCTTCCCCATGTCACACTACAGTACTTTGAAATTAAACTCGAGGTTTATCATCCTGCAGTCAAGACCAGCATTGGAAAAAAACTGATTTTGAAAGTGATGAATTTTTGTAACTATATGCCTCGCCCTATGTTCAGCTTCTTTAAGAACTTGCCTAAACCAGTGTGCATATACAGAGACAATGTTAAATACGTTTATTCAATTTTAAAATTAGTGAAGGAGATGAAGAGTGCATGGTACTGAAATACAGTCACAGCACACTGCTTGAGCATTTTACAGATGATAAAAACAGCTCTATTAAATAAATTGTGTTCAGAATTATGAAGGGTTTTGACAGAGTAATGAGGGATAAGCTGTTTCCACGGGCAGGAGGGTCAGTAACCAGAGAACCCTCCTTCTGTGTTGTATGATTCTATGCATTCCGGCAATAATAAACAAAGCTGGAAATAAATTGGGCTGCACCTAAAATGAAATATTTGGTTTTGTTTAATATTTGCATTTGTATTTTGACTTGCTGCACATATCTAGCAAAAATGTATCCTCACTAGAATTCCAGATATACACTGGCTTATTGTGGGGGCGAAAAAACAGAAGATACAGAAGAAACTGTGACATGTGGCTCTTCTGTGGCTGTTGAACATGAGCATTAAAAGATTTCTTTACTGATGCAACTTGTCTGGACAGTGAGGTGTTCGCTGCGATCAATCCCGAGCCACCTGGTCATCAAACTGTCAACAACACTGTAAACAAGCCTCTTATAGGTGGACTGCCAATTTGCTCAGGGTTGCAGGAAAAGTAAATAGTGTGTGGCTTGTGAAAAGTGGAAGAAATGTAAAGCAACAGTTTTGAGCCTTTCTGCTCAGTCAGGCCTGTGCCTCTCCCGAGAGATGAGCCTCATCATTTGCAAACAGTTGAGATAGACAAATTTAGAGAATCCAATCATTTAAATAACTTTTTAAAACCAGTAAGTTTTAAAGACCCCATTGGGAGTATTTGGCTGGACAAGTTGCTGAATACAAAAAGAGTGGAAAGTTAATATATGAACATATATGAAGTTGGTCATTAATCTGCGTGACTTTTATAATGGTATTTTAACTTTTTTCCAATTTGTCACGCTGTCGGGGTCAGCTAATCCAAGTCACTTCACTTTGTTGACCTTTGCTCTTTAAATGTGCAAAAACATTTTTATCAATTAATATTTAAAACTTGTAAATAGTTTTTTAAATGGTGACACTCTTATTTAAGGTCCCCTGCATTGCAATTAGAATTGGGACCCTGAATTCCACAGCTCTACAAATTTAAGGAAGAGGTGTTGAATTAAAAGATTTTGTGAGAAGTTGATACTGAAAAATATTGGGAAATGTGGCTCTTGCAGTGTAATCAGTTAATTAACAGGCTCTAATTTTTGTTCTACACAACGAGCAGCAAACTCATGTTTTGCATTAGTGTTTTACGGAAGTTTCTCAGAACATATAACTCTGGATATGACTCCAGGGATTTTGAATTGTGAAGCAAAGAATCACCCACAGGGGCCCATGAGATTAATTTTTCTTTGATTGATGTAAGTTGTTTCCTCTCCATGTAGTGCTTGGACTGTGGCAAGATCTAAAGTCAATTTCAATTAAACCAATTACTGGCCAAAGTCTAACCCCCCGCCGCGCCCCCCCCCCCCCCCGCCCCAAAAAAGTCTCCGGCTTTTTCTGAAACTTATAACCATTGAAATTGATTACTCCAGCAGGACATGCCAAAATCCATTCTAGGCCACAGTTAAGAGCCAAAGTTCCCCCATGGTTTTATGCGTAGCTCTGTATCACCAAATACTAGAAATTGTTGTGCTTTGTAGTTCAGTTTTGTCACTGAACTTGGTCCTTGGCTGGAATCCTCAGTATCAACACTTAAGAGTGTAGAAGAGCTTTGCTCAATGCTGTTTTACACCAAGAGCAGCGTCAACTAAGGTTAAACAACCAGAACACCTACTGCACTTAGCAATGCAATTTTGCCTCTGAATTTATTGGCAGTGGAATGCTGCTGTTGTCACATTATGACAGAGTCCATCATGGACTCGGTTTCTCCAATGCTTCAATGGATATGGCATTTTGTTTTTCCACAACAATTTTTGCTCCTGGAGTCTCGTTCAGGGCATTGTTGTGCAGGCAGCAGCAGCAATCCTCCATTGGTTGTCCAAGTCTGATCCTGAAGCACTTTTTAGCATTTGCTAAATGTATATCGTTATAATGGTAATCCTGCAAGTGTCATTTTGTGGGAAAATCATTTGGATCTGTTTCATATGATGTCATAGAAAAACTGGCTGGCATTTTTTCTTCTCTCTTTTTCTCCCCCTCCCCCCTTTCAGCAATAAACAGAATCAAGCTTTTATTAAGGCCATAAGAGTCAACTTCTCAAAGGACAACATTTGACGGGTTTCTACAGACTAGCATCCTTTGAATCCTGAAATAAGTGCTACTTCAATGTTCTGCCAGTTTAGTCTTACTGGTGAGAACATGATGCAAGGTAGCTGTCCAAGCTGAACTTGAATGAACAGCATTCACTTTCTCCAAGAGCACTTAAAGCATTAAAGCTGTGCTAACTCCATAGAGAAAATTGGTCCTAATATAATTTAATGAAAAAAGATTGTATCTTCCTTTTCAGGAAGTGAAATGTACTTTTTATTTTGCAAAGGTCATTTTTTTTTATTGAAAGAAAATGAAGTGTGTTTGCTGTTTGATTTTTGGACCTCGAACTATTCATCAATGACTGGCAATTCAGCTTGTTTTTTGTTTCTAGACTGGAATCCCAGTAATGTAGTGGAGATTATTCGACATCCGTGCCAATATTTGAAATAAAACAAGACCTTGTTCCAGCCATTTTAGCTAAAAATTCAATAGAAGTTAAATTACTTTTTTGCCCCATTTGGATCCTTTATTCTTGTGATTGGGATTAAAGGAAAATTCAAGTATTTATATGTAATTCTCTGCATATTCTATCCTAATGAGTTAGTGTTATTTCAGTTTAGGAAGGCTTCAAAGTGCTTTCTTTTACTAGTGTAGATATGGGTGTTATCAAATTATAATACCCACTTCAACAAAATGTTTGTGTTCATCACCATCCTGTTCTCTCGCTCTCTCACTTTCTCCCACCATCAGCAGAGGCAGCCTGATTTAAAAAAAAGTATTGATGTCTAGAATACGTTAAAAGTCTTGCGTCTGCGCATTTACAGTCTGCGGTTTCCTCTTGTCACATTTTTGTTACATTTTTTATCAACTTTTTCCATTATAATGGAAAATGCCTATGTAAGCTCGTCAGTCTGGCATCAGGGAGAGTAACAAAGAGCCGAGGTCGGATAGAAAGACATTGGGGTCAGAGAGGGACGAGGTGAGAAAGGTTGAAGGAGAGGAAAAGTGCATCTTTCTTCATGGAATGTTATTTAATTTTTTTTTAAGTTGAATTTTGAAACCAGCTAATTACCTGTGTTTTGTTCACTGATAGAAAATGTCAATACTAATTGCATACACTCGAGACAGATTATAATTTCTAATACTTATAAAAGGGAGAGAGAAAGAATGACAAACAGCCAGTTTCTTTTCTCATTCTAATTTGATACTTTTTGAAAGTGGACAAAGCCTCTTTGACAGTAGGGGCAAACTGACATGGATGATGGGGCCTATTTCCTTGTTGTCTGCCCTTTTGGAAGAGTGAGTGGGACTGAGAGTGGATGGAGGAATTAATGATAAGGTAAATGACAGCAGAACAAGAGGGGCGGGGCAGGGCAGGGTGGATGAAGGGATTGAGCAGGGTTGGAAGGTAGTGTCAAGAGCTAGGGTGTGGTAGGAAGGGGAATGATTAGTGAGAAGGTAATGGGGTAGGGGATAGAGAAGAAACATGAATGATTAAGGAAAGGGATTGAAAAGGACCAGCACCCTGCCCTAACTGCAGCCTATGCCATACTGTCAACTATCTCCCACCCAAAAGCAAAGAAGAAAAATACAGGGAGAGAAGCAAAAATAATAGTTAAGGGGGAAGAGAAAGAGAGTGAACTAGAGGAGGAGAAATGGAAATAAAAAGCAACAAGACTGCAGAGAGAGTTAAGAGAGAGACCATATTCTGCGACATGCCATGGAAGACCATCTTGTTAAATCTTAATCTTACGTCTCCAGTCTTTTTCCATTATATTTTCCGACGTCTATGCTTTTAATGGAAACTGCCTATGGAACATAGGAACTGGAGTAGGCCATTCAGCCCCTGAAGCCTGCATCATGGCTGATCTACATAAGAAATAGGAGCAGGAGTAGGCCATTCGAGCCTGCTCTACCATTCAATAAGATCATGGCTGATCATCTATCTCAACTCCACTTTGCTGCACTATTCCCATATCCCTTGCTTCCCTTAATCAAAAATCTATCGATCTCTGTCTTGAATATACTCAACGACTGAGCCTCCACGGCCCTCTGGGGTAGAGAATTCTGAAGCCTAGACTACTCAATATTTAGTCACCTTTGCTCCATGTAGAAACATAGAAGATAGGAGCAGGAGTAGGCCATTTGGCCCCTCGAGCCTGCTCTGCCATTTAATGAGATCATGACTGATCATCCAAATTCAGTACCCTGTCCCTGCTTTCTCCCCATATCCCTTGATCCCTTTAGCCTCAAGAAATATATCCAACTCCTTGAATATATTTAATGAATTGGCCTCTACTGCCTTCTTTGGTAGAGAATTCCACAGGTTCACCACTCTCTGGGTGAATAAATTCCTCCTCATCTCAGTCCTAAATGGCTTACCCCTTATCCTTATACTGTGACCCCTGGTTCTGGACTCCCCTGCCATTGGGAACATCCTTCCTGCATCTAGTCTGTCTAGTCCTGTTAGAATTTTATAAGTTTCAATGAGATACCCCCTCATTTTTCTAAGCTCTAGCGAATATAAGCCCAATCGACCCAATCTCTCCTCGTACGTCATTCCTGCCATCCCAGGTATCAGTCTGGTGAATCTTCTCTGCACTCTCTCCATGGCAATAACATCCTTCCTCAGATAAGGCGACCAAAACTGCACACAATACTCAAGATGTGGCCTCACCAAGGCCCTGTACAACTGCAGCAAGTCATCCTTGCTCCTGTACTCTAATCCTCTCGCTATGAAGGCTAACATACCATTTGCCGCCTTAACCGCCTGCTGCACCTGCATGCTTACCTTCAGCGACTGGTGCACAAGGACACCCAGGTCTCACTGCACTTCCCATTTTCCCTATCTATTGCTGTTCAGATAATCTGCCTTCCTGTTTTTGCTACCAAAGTGGATAGCCTCGCATTTATCCACGTTATACTGCATCAATCACCCAACCTGTCCAAATCAGGAGTTTCTCTGCATCCTCCTCACAGCACACACTCCCACCCAGCTTTGTGTCATCTGCAAACTTGAAGATATTACATCTAGTTCCCTTGTCTAGATCACCTAGGACCGATCCCTGCGGTACCCCACTAGTCACTGCCTGCCACTCGGAAAAAGACCCGTTTATTCCAACTCTTTACTTCCTGTCTGCCAACCAGTTCTCTATCCAAGACAGTACTACCTTACCCCCAATCCCATGTGCTTTAACTTTACACGCTAATCTCTTATGCAAGACCTTATCGAAAGCCTTCTGAAAGTCCAAATACACCACATCCATTGGTTCTCCCTTATCTATTCTACCAGTTACATCCTCAAAAAATTCCAGTAGATTAGTCAAGCATGATTTACCTTTTGTAAATCCATGTTGACTTTGTCCAATCCTGTCACTGTTTTCCAAGTGTTCTGCTATTACATCTTTTTTAATGGACTCTAGCATTTTCCCCAGTACCGATGTCAGGCTTACTGGTCTATAATTCCCCGTTTTTTCTCTACCACCCTTTTTAAATAGTGGGGTTACATTAGCTATCCTCCAGTCCATGGGAACTGTTCCAGAGTCTATAGAATTTTGGAAGATGACCAGCAATGCATCTACTATTTCTAGGGCCACTTCCTTAAGTACCCTAGGATGCAGATTATCAGGCCCTGGGGATCTATCGGCCTTCAATCCCGTCAATTTCCATAACGCCATTTCCCTACAAATACTGATTTAATTCAATTCCTCCCTCTCATTAGACCCTATGTTCCCTGACATCTCTGGGAGGTTATTTGTGTCCTCCTTTGTGAAGACAGAACCAAAGTATGTATTTAATTGGTCTTCCATTTCTTTGTTCCCCATTATAAATTCCCCTGATTCTGACTGCAAGGGACCTATGCTTGACTTCATCAATCTTTTTCTCTTCACATATCTATAGAAGCTTTTACAGTCTGTTTTTATGCTCCCTGCAAGCTTATTCTCATAATCTATTTTCCCCCTCTTAGTTAATCCCTTTGCCCTCCTTTGCTGAATCCTAAACTGCTCCCAATCCTCAAGTTTGCTGCTTTTTCTGGCCAAATTATATGTCCTCTCCTTGGATCTTATGCTATCCCTGATTTCCCTTGTTTGCCATGGTTGCATCACCTTTTTTTGTTTTATTTTTATGCCAAACAGGGATGAACAAATTCTGTCGTTCATCCATGCGATCTTTAAATGTTTGCCATTGCCTATCCACCACCAACCCTTTAAGTAACGTTCCCCAATCTATCTTAGCCAACTCTTGCCTCATACCATCGTAGTTTCCTTTATTTAAATTCAGAACTGTAGTCTCTGAGTCAACTACTTCACTCTCCATCTTAATGAAGAATTCTATCATATTATGATCGCTCCTCCCCAAGGGGCCTTGCACAACAAGATTGCTAATTAATCCTTTCTTATTCCATAATACCCAGTCTAGATGGCCTGATCTTTAGTTGGTTCCTCGACGCATTGGTCCAGGAAACCATCCCGTATACACTCTAGGAATTCCTCCTCCACAGTATTGTTACTAATTTGGTTAGCCCAATCTATATGTAGATTAAAGTCACCCATGATAATTGCTGTGCCCTTATTGCACACGTCTCTAATTTCCCGTTTAATTCCATCCCCAACCTCAGCATTGCTGTTTGGGGGCCTGTATACAACTCCCACTAATGTTTTCTGCCCCTTGGTATTTTTCAGCTCTGCCCATACAGATTCCACATCATCAGAGCTAATATCCTTTCTTACTATTGTGTTAATCTCCTCTTTAATCAGCAATGCTACCCCACCTCTTCCATTTTTCCTGTCCTTCCTGAATATTGAATACCCCTGGATGTTGAATTCCCAGTCTTGGTCACCCTGGAGCCATGTCTCCGTAATCCCAATTATATCATATCTGTGTACATCTATTTGTGCAGCTAATTCATCCACCTTATTACGAATGCTCCTCGCATTAAGACACAAAGCCTTCAGGCTTGATTTTTTACACTTAATCCTTTTAGAATTCTTAATTGCTGTGCCCCTGTTTGATTTACACCCTTGATTTCTCTGCCATCCACTTTTCCTTTTCTCCTTCCTGTCTTTTGTTTCTATCCTTGCTTCCCTTTCCTTTGTCTTCTTGCACAGGTTCCCAACCCCATGCCATTTTAGTTTAAACCCTCCCCAACAGCACTAGGACATTGGTTCTGGTCCCGCCCAGGTACAAACCATCCAGTGTGTAATGGTCCCACCTCCCCCAGAACCAGCTCCAATGTTCCAGGAATTTGAATCCCTCCCCCTTGCACCATTTCTCTAGCCACGTATTCGTATGAAATATCCTTCTATTTCTACTCTGACTAGCATGTGGCACTGGTAGTAATCCTGAGATTACTACCTTTTGAGGTCCTATTTTTTAATTTACCTCCTAATTCCCTATATTCAGCTTATAGGACCTCATCCTGTTTTTTACCTATATCGTTGGTACCTATATGCACCACGACAACTGGCTGTTCACCCTCCCCCTCTAGAATGCCCTGCAGCCACCCCGAGACATCCTTGACCCTTGCACCAGGGAGGCAACATACCATCCTGGAGTCTCGTTTGCGGCCGCAGAAACGCCTATCTATTCCCCTTACAATAGAATCCCCTATCACTAAAGCTCTCCCACTCTTTTTCCTCCCGTCCTGTGCCAGGAAGTTGGCTGCTGCTGCATTCCCCTGATATAAGCCATCTCCCTCAACAATATACAAAGTGGTATATCTGTTTGAAAGGGGGATGGCCGCAGGGGACCCCTGCACTACCTGCCTGCACCCATTCCCTTCCTGCCCGTGCAGCCTTTACCTGCGGTGTGACCAACTCCCTAAACGTGCTATTCACGATGTCCTCAGCATCGCGAATGCTCCAGTATTTATTCATTCGCAGCTCCAGCGCCGCAATGTGGTCTGTCAGTAGCTGCAGCTGGATACACTTCCCGCACACATGGTCCCTGTGTCCCTGATTTCCCACATGGTGCAGGAAGAGCATGCCACAGGGCCGAGCTGTCCTGCCATGAATTACCCTTTAATTTCAAATTAAATTAAATCAATACCACTAATTACACTACAATTAAATGATATACTCAAGGGCCCTTGTTTACTACCGCTCCCCACTACACAACAGAGACCCTAAAAACTTTAAACCACAAAAATTAAGTTTGGAAAAAAGCGAGAAAGAGAGAAATACTCACCAACCAATCACTTACCTGCTTTCTGGTGACGTCACACTTGGATTACTTTTTACTTCTCGCTGCTGGCACCGGTGTGTCTGGTCCGCTCGCTCTTTAACTCCTCGGTCTCCGCGCTCAGACTCCACCCAGGGCCGCTCTCGCAGTTGCCGCCGGTGTCATCCCTTTTTACCCTTGCCTAACAAAAATCTATTGACTTCAGTCTTAATTTAAAATTTCTATTGATTCAGCATCCATAGCCTTTTGGGGAGATTGTTCCAGATTTCAACTATTTAGGGAAAACTGGTGCAGTTAACTCCCATCTTCTAACCCCATTTCACAGAAGACAGCACCCCTTTGTTTTGGGTTTTCCCTCCCCCCCCCCCCTTTTTTTTTTTTCTCTCCCACATGGCAGCTGTCTTTCATTCTGCCAGTACACTTCACACCTAATCTGAGTCTTTTGTCTCCACTAGTCCTATTATCATCTCGTCTGGTTTTGAATACTTCTTAATGTCTCTTTACTTCTTTTGTTCTATCGCAGCCCTGCCGTCAATCTTATTTCATTTCCTTTCCAGTTTTGAAAAAGGGTTCACCCGAAACGTCGACTCTAATTTCTCTCCACGGATGTTGCCTGGCCTGCTGAGTTTTTCCAGCATTTTCTGTTGTTATTTCGGATTTCCAGCATCTGCAGTATTTTGCTATCGTACTAGCACTTGGTCTTGACCTGTTTGCAATGCCACGGGAGGTCAACTAGTATGTTTGTCTGTGTGCTTGTATAATTGACGTATTTTGTGTTCTTACTGTGCTAGTATATTCCATCAATCCTGCATTATGGGAGCACGGACCTGAGGATAGAATTAAAGATTTTCTGCAGCAGAAGAAAAAATAGATTTGGACTAATATATTGCTTGATGATTTTTTTTGGGGGGTATTTCCAACATCAGAGAAAAATGTCACAACAAAATCAGATAAATTAATATAGGCCTAATGTTGAGCAGAGTTGCAGTATTGTAATCTACACCTAGCTTCTGTTTTTCATGTGGAGAGCAAGAGACAGAAGGCAATCATGATGGATTATAATGGCAGCAGAACAAGTGGAGAAACAAGACTGACCTACAAAAGGGAGAGAGATGTGACAGAAAAGTGGAATAGTAGGGAGGGTTGAGCAAGGTGTAGTGCTTTTTAAGTGCTTTGTTGGGTGTGTATGCCATAGGTAGTAGGAGGGTCACACGAATTTAAAATAGCGTTGGAAGGAAAAAATAGCAAGATGATTTGTAAATTTGTCCTGTTACATTTTATGCAAAGTAGTCTTTGGCAGTGGGTTATCAATTCATCTCTGGGACCTGGCTTTAAATCTAACACAAGATTGACGGAGATGACAATTGCCTGTCCTTCTGGCAACTGGAAGGAACTGCATGGAATTTATTTAAGTTGCCTGTGTGGTAGAAATTGGGGACTAATTTTAAAGAACGAAACTTATGTACCACCACTGCATGTTGGTGTGCCAGCATACTCTGCTTCTAAGATGCTTTACTTATAATTGCATTTAATGCAGTTTTCAGTAATCAATTCTGGCTCTTAACTGTTTGTCCTATTTCAGATGTTAATTTGGGGAGAAACTGCAGAATGTTTCCCATGTCATGGAGATGTTCCTGCTTTCATCCTTTGGTATGTTGAAGATCTTTTGATTACTCAGAATTTTTTCCGAATGTACCGGCATTCTGTTGTGTAGCACGACTACGATAATCCTCAATCGGGTATAAAATTTATGCTCATCAGAGTCATCATGTCTTTGCTGCAAGCACTGAAGGTGGTCCTTTGGCTCCCGACAAAAGAATATGAGGCGATTACTGCAATAGCAATGAGATGGTAAACCAATCACGTCACATCGTTATGCTTGTTTTTTTTTCCAACATTTTTTTCTTTGTACAAGAGGCCAATCGAGCCTGGTATGAACTGAAACCTGGGACTTCGACTCTCTGGTTCGCCCAGGTGTAACAGTTAACCCTGATCATGGTGAAGTGCTTAGCAGAGAGCACGAACGATGCTCACTATATCTACGGCCAATCAGGAAGGTGAAAAATATTTACAGTGCCACACTACTTTGTACAGGCTAGAGTCCTGACTGGATTTATTTACAATTGGAATGATTCACAGAAGTAGCAGCACAGACAAATTGGTAATTTTTCAATATACAACTGAGGTGACTGTTTTTCACAATCCATTGTTTTCCCAGAATAAAAATTGCCAGCAATGCACAGCATGTCAGCCAGCATTTGTGGAGCGAGAAGACCAGCTGACCTTTTGGCCAGGGCTCATCGGAACTCACGAAGAGGCACCCTGCCCAGTACTATGACCCCTCTTCTCTCCACGCATGCTGGCTGACCTGTATATTTCTGGCACTTCTTGTTTCTGTTTCAGATCTTTGGCATTTTCGTGAACCAGAGGGGGCGATGAGACTTTTTTAAGGCAGCCAGTTGTTATGATCTGGAATGCACTGCCTGAGAGGGTGGTGGAAGCAGATTCAATAGTAACTTCCAAAAGGGAATTGGATCTCTACTTGAAAAGGAACAATTTGCAGGGCTATGGGGAAAGAGCAGGGAAGTGGTACTAATTGGATAGCTCGTTCAAAGAGCCGGCACAGGCACAATGGCCTCCTGTGCTACATGATTCTATGATGTCCTTCCAGCTTCTTCAAGCAAACTCTTGAATGCACAGTCTCTGGTGTTAAGTAAATGGCTGATTGCGGAGTTAGGTACAGCTCCACGTTGGTGAGATGAACAGAATTAGCATATGGCAAGCAGGCCTGACATTTTTACATTGGATCCCTTTGATGTAGAAGTAACCTCTGCAGATTCTCTTCGCGCAGCAATTTTCATTTGATGAAATTGCAAAACATAGTTGATCAGGCGCTTGGTTAGCACTTGGCTCAGGAAATCAAATAATAGCGTTTACATTTGGGAAGCTAGTGCCGCAAGACACCAGTTTGTCTGGAACTGATGGTCATTGAATTTGTATTAAAAGTACCCTTCCCTCCCTATCGAAGATGACCTTTATCTCAACTAATTCATGAACAAATTAAACATACCTATCCCTGCACCCTGAGTGTTGCTGCTCAGCCATTTTAAACTTTGTGAAGGAGCACCCTCTGTTTTTAACTTGGTTTTCATGTTATTTAAAACTATATGTAACCAGAGACCAAATAACACACTAATCCCATCTTTGTAACATCATTGGTTGCCTGGGAAACTTGGACTGGCTTTAGATGGACAAGGACTCAGCTGCAACTTTCTCGGCCCTTTCACATTTAAAATATGCCTTGATGAATAGCAGGAGTTGTACTCTGCTTGTCCCAGTGGTTCTTTGTAACATTTTCAGTTGACCTGTCCGTTAAAGCATTACAGTAATAGTAATTCCACTCAACAGTGCCATTTAAGACATGGCATTTACTCAAGTTCATGCCACAGGCCAGTCAGCAAGGCCAAGTATTTTCCACTAATACTGATTTTTGAATAAAGTAGCATGCCATTAGAAAGATTTATTTATACTAATATTTCTGATGAGGTTCAACTTTACACAAAGGTGTGCTGAGTGAAAATTTCTGTTTTATGGCACTAATCCACTATTCGTTCCTCTGACTGTCAATCTTTGGCTCCCATAGCCTAAAAGAAAAAAATTGTCAACAAGAGCTGCATTAATAAAGAAACACATTTTATTCTTCTACTTGATTATTCATATTATTTAGTGATACATGGTTAATTTTGGATCAAACATTAAACAAATTGTCAAAATTGAAAATATATATTAGGCCGATTGTATTAAACTGATGTTATTACTACAAATAAAGAATGTATCACTACATATTTTAGTACTGTAACAAATTTCAGACTTGACTCACTCATCTCTGGTTCAGCATTACAGGACTCTTCTGTAAATGAACCCCTCCTATCCCCCACTCTACTCTGTCCTTTATGATTTGGAGCTTACCTTTTACTGTCCAATATCTAGTCATACAATATTGCGTCCCTGCAGGGGTTTGGTGGGGTGAGAGGCAGGTGGGGTGGTTGTAAAGATGAAACTTCTTGTTATATGAAATGGATATTGTAAATCTCTCACATTCATTCTGCAATCTTTTAAAAAAATGGTATGATGAACACTTCGGTGAGACAGGCCAATTATGAATCAAACAGGCTGATTTACTTTGCAAACAATAAGTAAACAAACGGAGTAACTCTTCTAGTAAGTATGCCCATTATTTCAACTTATTTTCATAACCCTCATCATAACATGGAAAATAACAAACTGTCCGAAACTGGTTTGGCACCAAATTTGGAGAGCACCTTCAATCTGTCGCCCTGGCTTCCCTACCAGCTCAAAACTAGATTGTTTCAGATAGTGTACTCCTTGTTCCACTTTTAGCTGGACAGGAAGCCAAGAGTTTAACTTCTGACTCCCCTCCCAGCTCTGTCCGGGGATTGGCCAGCAATCAAACTAGGTACAGCCTCCTAGCTGAGGGATACCTTGCAGCTACCTCCTGCTGCCCTCTGCCGAATAGGGCTATGCCAACACAATAGATGTGAACAATTACTGGGATGTTTTTATCAATTCTCTGTTGTCAAGCACTCTGGATAGATGAAATGTCTGAATTCTAATCTGCATTCCAAGTACATGGCTGGTCTGTGGACTTAACCTCTGGAGCTAAATTTAACTTCAGATTGTTTTAATATAAATTGCTCCAAAACCTTGTGGCCAAATAATCAGAAATTCCAAAATGTGGCCAGCATCAACATGATAGATGTCTATAACAAGAATAAGAACATAAGAAATAGGAGCAGGAGTAGGCCAATCGGCCCCTCGAGCCTGCTCCGCCATTCAATAAGATCATGGCTGATCTGATCCTAACCGCCAATCCACTATCACAGAACCATCTCCTGAATCTAACAGAATTAGACACACAAAATAGGAGCAGGATCAGGCTACACGGCCCCTGGGCCCGCTCCGCTACCCACAGGGCCATGACCGATCCGAACCTAGACTCCTGTCCAAATTCCTGCCCGCTCCCCGTAACCCTTAATTCCCTTTACTTTGAGGAAACTGTCTATTTCTGTTTTAAATTTATGTAATGATGTAGCTTCTACAGCTTTTTGGGGCAGCATATTCCATGGACCTACCACCCTCTGAGTGAAGTAGTTCCTCCTCATCTCAGTTTTGAAAGAGCAGCCCCTTATTCTAAGACTATGCCCCCTAGTTCTAGTTTCACCCATCATCAGGAACACCCTCCCCGCATCCACCCGATCCAACCCCTTCACAATCTTATATGTTTCAATAAGATCGCCTCTCATTCTTCTGAACTCCAATGAGTAGAGTCCCAATCTACTCAACCTCTCCTCATATGCCCATCCCCTCATCCCTGGGATTAACCGAGTGAACCTTCTTTGTACTGACTCGAGAGCAAGTATGTCTTAAGTATGGACACCAAAACTGTACGCAGTATTCCAGGTGCGGTCTCACCAATACCTTGTACAACTGAAGCAATACCTCCCTATTTTTATATTCTATCCCCCTAGCAATGAAAGCCAAGATTCCATTGGCCTTCTTAATCACTTGCTGCACCTGCATACTAACCTTTTGAGTTTCGTGCACCAGGACCCCCAGATCCCTTTGTACTTCAGTACTTTCCAGTTTCTTGCCATTAAGATAATAACTTGCTCTACGATTTTTCCTGCCAAAGTGCATAACCTCACACTTTCCAGTATTGTATTCCATCTGTCAAATCTCTGCCCACTTACTTAGCCTGTCTATGTCCCCTTGCAGGTTTTTTTATGTCCTCCTCACTCACTACTTTCCCTCCCAGCTTAGTATCATCTGCAAACTTTGATATGTTACACTCGGTCCCCTCCTCCAAATCGTTAATATAGATTGTAAAGAGTTGGGGACCCAGCACTGACCCCTGCGGAACAACACTAATTACTGATTGCCAGTCTGAGAATGAACCATTTATCCCAACTCTGCCTTCTGTTAGCCTTAAGAAATATATCCAACTCCTTCTTGAATATATTTAATGTATTGGCCTCTACTGCCTTCTGTGGTAGAGAATTCCACAGGTTCACCACTCTCTGGGTGAAGAAATTCCTCCTCATGTCTGTCGTAAATGGCCTGCCCCTTATCCTTAGACTGTGACCCCTGGTTCTGGACTCCCCGACCATCAGGAACATCCTTCCAGCATCTAGTCTGTCCAGTCCTGTCAGAATTTTATAAGTTTCAATGAGATCCCCTCTCATTCTTCCAAACTCCAGCGAGTACAAGCCCAATCGACCCAATCTCTTCTCATACGTCATTCCTGCCATCTCAGGTATCAGCCTGGTGGATCTTCGCTGCACTCCTTCCATGGCAAGAACATCCTTCCTCAGATAAGGCGACCAAAACTGCACACAATACTCAAGATGTGGTCTCACCAAGGCCCTGTATAACTGCAGCAAGACATCCTTGTTCCTGTACTCAAACTCTCTCGCTACGAAGACCAACATGCCATTTGCCGCCTTAACCGCCTGCTGCACCTGCATGCTTACCTTCAGCGACTGGTGCACAAGGACACCCAGGTCTCGTTGCACTTCCCCTTCTCCCAATCTATTGCCATTCAGATAATAATCTGCCTTCCTGTTTTTGCCACCAAAGTGGATAACCTCGCATTTATCCACATTATATTGCATCTGCCATGCTTTTGCCCAATCACCCAACCTGTCCAAATCATCCTGGAGTTTCTCAGCATCCTCCTCACAGCACACACGCCCACCAAACTTTGTGTCGTCTGCACATTTGGAGATATTACATCTAGTTCCCTTGTCTAGATCATTAATATATATTGTGAATAGCTGGGGCCCAAGGACCGATCCCTGCGGTACCCCACTAGTCATTGCCTGCCACTCGGAAAAAGACCCGTTTATTCCAACTCTTCACTTTCTGTCTGCCAACCAGTTCTCTATCCAAGTCAATACCTTGCCCCCAATCCCATGTGCCTTAACGTTACATGCTAATCTCTTATGCGGGACCTTATCGAAAGCCTTCTGAAAGTCCAAATACACCGCATCCACTGGTTGTCCCTTATCTATTTTACCAGTTACATCCTCAAAAAATTCCAGTAGATTAGTCAAGCACGATTTACCTTTTGTAAATCCATGTTGACTTTGTCTGATCCCGTCACTGTTTTTCAAGTGCTCTGCTATTACATCTTTTATAATGGACTCTAGCATTTTCCCCACTACCGATGTCAGGCTTACCGGTCTGTAATTCATTGTTTGTTCTCTCTACCACCTTTTTTGAATAGTGGGGTAACATTAGCTACCCTCCAACCCGTGGGTATTGTTCCAGATTCCATCGAATGCTGGAAGATGATAAGCAAAGCATCAACTATTTCTAGGGCCACTTCCTTAAGTACCCTAGGATGTAGATTATCAGGCCCTGGGGATTTATCGGCCTTCAATCCCATCAATTTCCCTAATACCATTTCCCTACAAATACTGATTTCTTTCAGTTCCTCCCTCTCATCAGACCCTATGTTCCCCGACATCTCTGGGAGGTTATTTGTGTCCTCCTTTGTGAAGACAGAACCAAAATATGTATTTAATTGGTCTGCCATTTCTTTGTTCCCCATTATAAATTCCCCTGATTCAGACTGCAAGGGACCTACGCTTGACTTCAACCTTTTTCTCTTCACATATCTATAAAAGCTTTTACAGTCAGTTTTTATGTTCCCTGCAAGCTTACTTTCATAATCTATTTTCCCCTTCTTAATTAATCCCTTTGTCCTCCTTTGTTGAATCCTAAACTGCTCCCAATCCTCAAGTTTACTGCTTTTTCTGGCCAATTTATATATCCTCTCCTTGGATCTTATGCTATCCCCAATTTCCCTTGTTAGCCATGGTTGAGTTACCTTTTTTGTTTTATTTTTATGCCAAACTGGGATGAACAAATTCTGTAGTTCATCCATGCGGTCTTTGAATGTTTGCCATTGCCTATCCACCGTCAACCCTTTGAGTGACATTCCCCAATCAATCCTACCCAACTCGCGCCTCAGACTATCGTAGTTTCCTTTATTTAAATTTAGGACCCTAGTCTGAGTCAACTACTTCATTCCCCATCTTAATGAAGAATTCGATCATTATTATGATCGCTCCGACCCAAGGGGCCTCGTACAACAAGATTGCTAATTAATCCTTTCTTGTTACTTAATACCCAGTCTAAGATGGCCTGATCTCTGGTTGGTTCCTCGACATATTGGTCCAGGAAACCATCCCGTAAACACTCCAGGAATTCCTCCTCCACAGTATTGTTACTAATTTGGTTAGCCCAATCTATATGTAGATTAAAGTCATCCATGATGACTGCTGTGCCCTTATTGCACGCTTCTCTAATTTCCCTTTTAATGCCATCCCCAACCTCTGCATTACTGTTTCGAGGTCTATATACCACTCCCACTAACGTTTTCTACCCCTTGGTATTTCTCAATTCTACCCATACAGATTCCACATCATCAGAGCTAATATCCTTCCTTACAATTGTGTTAATCCCTTCTTTAACCAGCAATGCTACCCCACCTCCCTTTCCTTTTTGCCTATCTTTCCTGAACATTGAATACCCCTGGATGTTGAGTTCCCAGCCTTGGCCACCCTGGAGCCATGTTTCCGTAATCCCAATCAAATCATATTCGTTTACCTCTATTTGCGCAGCTAATTCCTCCACCTTATTACGAATGCTCCTCGCATTAAGACACAAAGCCTTCAGGCTTGTTTTTTTAACGCTCTTGCACCTATTAGAATTATTATTTACTGTGGCCATGTTTGATTTAAACCGTTGATTTCTCTGACTGCCACTTTTGTTTTTCTCCTTTCTATCTTTTGCTTTTACCCTTGTTTCCCTTTCCTCTGTCCCCTTGCTCAGGTTCCCAACCCCCTGCCATCTTAGTTTAAACCCTCCCCCAGAGCACTAGCAAACACTCCCCCTAGGACATCGGTCCTGGCCCTGCCCAGGTGCAAACCGTCTGGTTTGAACTGGTCCCACCTCCCCCAGAACCGGTTCCAATGTCCCAGGAATTTGAATCCCTCCCCCTTGCACCATTCCTCTAGCCACGTATTCATCTGAAATATCCTTCTATTTCTACTCTGACTAGCACGTGGCACTGGTAGCAACCCTGAGATTACTACCTTTTGAGGTCCTATTTTTTAATTTACCTCCTAACTCCCTATATTCTGCTTTTAGGTCCTCATCCCGCTTTTTACCGATATCGTTGGTACCTATATGCACCACGACAACTGGCTGTTCACCCTCCCCTTCCAAGATGTTCTGCAGCCGCTCTGAGACATCCTTGACCCTTGCACCAGGGAGGCAACACACCATCCTGGAGTCTCGTTTGTGGCCGCAGAAACGCCTATCTATTCCCCTTACAATAGAATCCCCTATTACTATAGCTTTACCCCTCTTTTTTTCCTCCCGTCCTGTGCAGCAGAGCCACCCCTGGTGCCAGGAAGTTGGCTGCTGCTGCCTTCTTCTGGTAAGCCATCCCCCTCAACAGTACTCAGTGGTGTATCTGTTTGCGAGGGGGATGGCTACAGGGGACCCCTGCACTACCTGCCTGTGCCTAGTACGCTGTCTGTTGGTCACCCATTCCCTTTCTGCCTGTGCAACCTTTGCCTGCGGTGTGACCAACTGATCAAATGTGCTATTCACGATGTCCTCAGCCACGCGAATGGTGCAGTATGAATCCAATCGCAGCTCCAGCGCCGCAATGCGGTCTGCCAGTAGCTGCAGCTGGACACACTTCCTGCACACATCGTTGTCCGGGACACAGGAAGTGTCCCTGAGTTCCCACATAGCGCAGGAGGAGCATACCATGGCACCGGGCTGTCCTGCCATGACTTACCCTTTAATTAATTGCAATTAAATTAAATCAAATCAATCCCACCAATTACACTACAGTTATTAAGTAGTATATTTAAGGGCCCTGGTTTATAAACAGTCCCCGCTACACCACAGAGACTTTAGAAACTATAAACCACAGAGTTTAAAAAGAGAAATACTCACCAACCAATCACTTACCTGCTTTCTGGTGACGTCGCACTTCAATTACTTTTTACCTCCTTCCCTCTGAGTTCCGAGTTCGGAGACTGGTAAGCCTACCTGGGTCTCTGGAGCCTTTTATAGCCCCGCTGTTGCCGCTGAAATTCCCGCCGACGCACTGAGGCCTACCTGGGTCTCTGGAGCCTTTTATAGCCCCGCTGCTGCCGTTGAAATTCCCGCCGACGCACTATGAAAGGGAAATCGTGTTTGACAAATTTACTAGAGTTCTTAGAGGATGTAATGAGCAGGGTGGATAAAGGGGAACCAGTAGATGTAGTGTATCTGGATTTCCAAAAGGCATTCGATAAGGTGCCACATAAAAGGTTACTGCACAAGATAAGAGCTCACGGGGTTGGGGCTAATATATTAGCATGGATAGAGAATTGGCTAACTAACAGAAAACAGAGACGGGATAAATGGGTCATTTTCCGGTTGGCAAATTGTAACTAGTGGGGTGCCACAGGAATCGGTGCTGCGGCCTCAACTATTTACAATCTATATTAATGACTTGGATGAAGGGACCATGTGTACTGTAGCCAAATTTACTGATGATACAAAGATAGGTGGGAAAGCAAGTTATGAACATACGAATTAAGAGCAGGAGTAGGCCCCTCGAGCCTGCTCCACCATTCAATAAGATCATGGCTGATCTGATTACTCCACATTCCTGCCTACCCCTGATAACCTTTCACCCCCTTGCTTATCAAGAATCTATCTACCTCTACCAAGTTGTGAAGAGGACACAAAGTCTGCAAAGGGATAAAGATAGGTTAAGTGAGTGGGCAAAAATTTGGCAGATTGAGTATAATGTGGGACAATGTGAGGTTATCCACTTTGGTAGGAAAAATAAAGCAAATTATTATTTAAATGGAGACTACATAATGCTGCGGTACGTTGGGATCTGGGGGTCCTCGTACATGAAACACAAAGTTAACATGCAGGTACAGCAAGTAATTAGGAAGGCAAATGGAATGTTGGCCTTTATTGCAAGGGGGGTGGAGTATAAAAGTAGGGAAGTCTTGCTACAACTGTACAGGGTATTGGTGAGACCACACCTGGAGTACTGCGTGCAGTTTTGGTCTCCTTATTTAAGGAAGGATATACTTGCATTGGAGGCAGTTCAGAGAAGGTTCACGAGGTTAATTCCTGGGATGAAGGGGCTGTCTTATGAAGAAAGGTTGAGCAGGTTGGGCCTATACTCATTGAAGTTCAGAAGAATGAGAGGTGATATTGAAAAATATAAGATTCTGAGGGGGTTTGACAGGGTAGATGCTGAGAGGATGTTTCCCCTCGGGGAATCTAAAACTAGGGGGCACAGTTTCAGAATAGGGGGTCGCCCATTTAAAACGGAGGTGAGGAATTTCTTCTGAGGGTCATGAATTTAAAAAAATTTTTTTTAATGGGATGTGGGCGTCGCTGGCAGGGCCAGCATTTATTGTCCTTGAGAAGGTGGTGGTGGTGAGCCGTCTTCTTGAACCGCTGTAGTCCGAGTGGTGAAGGCACTCCCACAGTGCTGTTAGGTAGGGAGTTCCAGGATTTTGACCCAGCGACGATGAAGGATCGGCTATATACTTCTAAGTCAGGATGGTGTGTGACTTGGAGGGGATCTTGGAGGTGGTGGTGTTCCCATGCGCCTGCTGCCCTTTTCCTTCTAGGTGGAAGAGGTCGCGGGTTTGGGAGTTGCTGCAGTGCATCTTGTAGATGGTACACACTGCAGCCACGGTACGCTTTGGAATTCTCCAATCCAGAGAGCTGTGGAAACGGAGTCATTGAATATATTCAAGGCGGAGATTAGACATATATTTGAGCTACAGGGGAGTCGAGGATTAGGGGGTACGGGCGGGAAAGTGGCATTGAGGCCAAGATCAGATCAGCCATGAGCTTACTGAATGGCTGGGCAAGCTCGGTGCCGAATGGCCTATTCCTCCTATTTCTTATGTAAAATGTAATTGTTTTGCAGAAAGAGAAGTATGAATCTTTGTGGAAGCAAGCCTGTATGTATTTACGTGTGGCTTTGGAGTGCGGCTCCGTTGCGGGGGAGAAATTGTTTTTGCGCCTAAAATTGGCAGCAAGCGATGGCTTTGCTCACCAGTCCATGCCAGCCTGAGCCAAATTTGGCCTCTGGTCTCATTTGAATGAAACTGGCGTTCTCCAGATGCCAATCGGGCGCCTTGATGTAGCTTTCCGATGTGGGCCTGATGAATTATGGTTGTCTCCAACAGTGAGCCAAATCGCAGGTAGATTCTAGGAAGTGGTGGAGGTGAAGCGGTGGGGAGCAGGCCTGGCTTGGGAGTGGCCCACAGTATTTTTGTGGAGCCAGGAGGATCACCTTTAAAATGTTCTGTTGCAATTTCTTGAGCCGCCTCCAGCGGTCCCTTTAAGAATTGCAGGTTAGGTCGCTCAAGACCTGGTACAGCTAGGCGGAGCTTGCACGGCACAGGCTACCCCCATTTGTACCCTAATTTTGCATCCGAGTACTACAACCAGCAGAAGGATGCCAATTTGTGTATGCAAGGCACCAAACACCTGTTTCAGGCAGCCGTTCTAACACACCTTATAGGCATCTACTTCCAATGTGGCGACTGGCTCTCTTGCAGGGCGAATCGGGGTGTGAGGTTACTCGATTGTTCATCCTCTTATTGTTCATTTTACGCCCAAGTAACAGCAGAAACAAAGCTGTTCTTACTTGTGGGGGAGACCAAAACTAGGGGCCATAATTATAAGAGAGACACTAATAAATCAAATAGAGAATTCAGGAAAAACTTCTTTACCCAGAAAGTGGAACTCGCTACCACAAGGAGTAGTTGTAGTTGAGGCGAATAGCATAGATGCATTTAAGGTGAAGCTAGATAAACACATGAGGGAGAAAGGAATAGAAGGATATGCTGATAGGGTGAGATGAGGAGGCTCGTGTGAAGGAGGCTCGTGTGAAGCATTAACGTCAACATAGATCTGTTGGGCTGAATGGCCTGTTTCTGTGCTGTACGTTTTATGTAATTCTATGTAAATGAGAAATTAGCATTTCAGATTTGTATTTTGGTAAGCTCAAACGTTTTAGACAAGTTAAACTAATGTAAACTTGTTTGAATATCCTTGGCATCTCATTAAACTGTCAGCTTTCAGACAAAGTATTATTATTTGTCTTGTCCAAACTGGATACAAGCCAGCCTGTGGAGACTTGGAAAGCACAGGATTGGATCCATTGGGCGTGCTCACAATACCAAAAGAGTCAAATCAGATAGGACCCAGGCTCATGATCTAAAGTGCTTGTCGTCTAAGCATACCATGACTTACCAAATTTGGCTTGAGTTTACAATTAGGCCCTTTAGGAACAGCTTCGTCATATTTTCTGTATTATTCAGAACAAGATAAGAGAAGCACCATAAGCCTAACAAATCCAGCAACGCTTAGTTGGTGTCACCCAGCCCACGCCAATACCAGTCAGTGCCAAGAAAACACTGGCACTCCATGGTGCTGAGCTCTCTACTGCAGCTGACACAAGAGAGAATTCTTTCACACCCCTCAGCATTGTGTTGAATGACACCAAGATTTTGGCACCAACTGGAGCTGAATTCTGTGTAAATCAAAAACAGGTTACACCTGATCCCTTGGGTGCTAACTGTCTGCCCAGTAACATGGGACTCCTCTCACCTTTCAGGTCCCAGCACAATCCAGAGTACTACAGCTGAAGTAATCCCAGTGCCGGTCAGGAATAGGTACCTTTTGAACTCTCTTCCTCAGCAATATGTGTTCGACATCAGTTTAAAACCGAATTTTATCCGGTTCATGTTGCAGATGTTTCAGTCTCTTGTGACCCATTTGTGCTTGGCTAGTTGCTGATTAAAGTTGAAAACCCTTATTGTCGATTAAGGATATTTCATCTTTGCATTCTGGAAGGACAGTCCTCTAGACTTTAACCTAAAGTAATTCCCCTGTTCCACTTGAGTTGAAAAACTGTTGCATTATTTTAATTTGCCGCTGCTTAAGTCAGAACTGGAATGTAATTTTCACTGTAGAACTGGTGCACAGAGTCCTAAGCAATTTGGGCAGTCCTGACATTTACTGATTTGCTATTGTTAATAGACCAACCCTAATACTGTAGTTGATTGCTAACTGAATGGAAGAATCCCAGGCAGTAGGTTATGGGTCGTGACATTTCTTGCACTTCTCAATCAGGTTCTAATTGATGGTGAATGCAAGGCTGTTAAATGGAGCAATCCTCACACATTAACTAAACGTTACTGTCTAGATTTAACTAACGCACCATGATGTTGGTGTTACAGTTCATACAGAGGCCACCCACTTTGTGGTTCCTATTACTTTGTTCTGCTCCTATGATGTGTGGAGGATATGGAAAGAAGAAACCTACATTGTACATCCTCCACACACCCATATCCTGAAGGCTTATAGTGTTGGGGAAGTTTGTGTTTCACCTCGAACCAAAGCTATGTGAGACAATGGTGAAGGTCCTGGGGTTTTATACAACATAGGAATAGGAGACCATGTGCAGTACCACCTATCCACAATGTATTGACAACATTTTATGTGTACTTAGCACGTGGTTTCCTTAGAACCTTTTAAAGCTAGGCTGTACCTCTAGTAGTATGTGAAGAATGCTTATCATTTGAACAACCAAGGTAGGTAATCCATCTTTTCTGAAGTTTATAGTGACTAAAGTGTTAACTCCACTGAAAACTAATTTTCCCCAAACAACTGAATTGCTTTTTAGATTCTGTTTTGAGAAAAAGCCTTTGCAGTATGGGAGTGGAAATTTTCATTATCGTTGGATTGTTGTAGATGAGCAGTTTTTCGTATATATCAATGAGGCTGCTGTGTAGAGATGCTGATGGGCTGAAAGAGAATACAAGAATGGTGGCAAAAAAATGTCTACTGGAGGAATAAAACAGAAAAATTTGACAGACACAAGATGTCCCCTGTAACCAAGAATACTAAGGATTACAAAAGCTGTGGTGACCAGACAATGATGGCGTGTAATCAAGGACACAAATCGAAGAGGGATGAGCTATAGCACCCAAACGAAAACATCAGAAGGGCGTAGGCCTCATTTCTAATATTTTTGGAGATAATGTCAAGAGATGCATAATGGAGGGGAAGGACATGTTTTCCGTTTTAGAATCTTCCACAGAGGACAGAAGTTCTCCCCCTCAGTCCACCTGTTCTACACTTGGATATAACAAGCCAAGTACTCCAAGGATTCTGGGCACACAAGATTACAAAAGATGCTACATGCAGCATCAAATTCTAGCACCAGACTGCACAAGTAGGTTGGGAAAAACTACCCGAGTAGCGGCTCTAACGTTAAATACCCAGGTCAAAGATAATGGCCTGGATTTTGCGGTCAGTGGCGAAGTGACGGTGCTTGCCGCTGACCTCTAAGAAAGCTGCCCACAAAGACCTAGCGATGTCTGTGGCGTTGATTTCCCAATTTAATTTGATTCACTCCACGTGATATCGAGAAACGGCTGAGCGCACTGGATACAGGAAAGGCTATGGGCCCCGACAACATCCCGGCTGTAGTGCTGAAGACTTGTACTCCAGAACTAGCCGTGCCTCTAGCCAAGCTGTTCCAGTACAGCTACAACACTGGCATCTACCCGACAAAGTGGAAAATTGCCCAGGTATGTCTTGGCCACAAAAAGCAGGACAAATCCAATCCAGCCAATTACTGTCCCATCAGCCTACTCAATCATCAGCAAAGTGATGGAAGGCGTTGTTGACAGTGCTATCTAGCGGCACTTGCTCATCAATAACCTGCTCACCGATGCTCAGTTTGGGTACCGCCAGGTCCACTCAGCTCCAGACCTCATTACCACTCTGCTCCAGACCTCGTTACAGCCTTGGTCCAAACATAGACAAAAGAGCTGAATTCCAGAGGTGAGGTGAGAGTGACTGCCATTGACATCAAAGCAGCATTTGACTGAGTGAGGCATCAAGGAGCCCTAAAAATTGAAGTCAGTGGGAATCGGGGAAACCTCCACTGGCTGGAGTCATACCTAGCACAAAGGAAGATGGTTGTGGTTGTTGGAGGCCATTGATCTCAGCCTCAGGACATCGCTGCAGGAGTTCCTCAGGGCAGTGTCCTATCCCCAAGCATCTTCAGCTGCTTCATCAATGACCTTCCCTCCATCATATGGTCAGAAGTGGGGATGTTCGCTGATGATTGCACAGTGTTCAGTTCCATTCGCAACTCCTCAGATAATGAAGCAGTCTGTGCCCACATGCAGCAAGACCTGGGCAGCATTCAGGCTTGGGCTGATGTGTGGCGCGAATGGTACTTGCCACTCAAGTGCCAGGCAGTGACAATCTCTAACAAGAGAGAATATAATCACCTCCTCTTGACATTCAATGGCATTGCCATTGCTGAATCCCCCACCTCAACAGCCTGGGGGTGGGGGGGGGTCACCATTGACCAGAAACTTAACTGGACCAGCCACATAAATACTGCGGCTACAAGAGCAGGTCAGAGGCTGGGTATTCTGCGGCGAATGTCTCTCCTCTTGACTACAAGGCACAAGTCAGAAGTGTGATGGAATACTCTCCACTTGCCTGGATGAGTGATGCTCAAGAAGCTTGACACCATCCAGGATATAGCAGCCCGCTTGATTGGCACCCCATCCACCACCTTAAACATTCACTCCCGACGCACTGTGGCTGCAGTGTGTACCATCTACAAGATGTACTGCAGCAACTCGCCAAGGCTTCTAAGACAGCACCTCCCAAACCCGCAACCTCGACCGCCTAGAAGGACAAGTGCAGCAGGCACATGGGAACACCACCACCTGCAAGTTCCCCATCAAGTTGCACACCATCCTGACTTGGAAATATATTGCCGTTCCTTCATCGTCACTGGGTCAAAATCCTGGAACTCCCTCCCTAACAGCACTGTGGGAGTACCTTCACCACATGGACTGCAGCGGTTCAAGAAGGCGGCTCACCACCACCTTCTCAAGGGCAATTGGGGATGGGCAATAAATGCTGGCCTTGCTTGTGACGCCCACATCCCATGACTGAATTAAAAAGTGAAAAATCATTCAAGTATCTCCTATCCACAAGAAACATGACAAGGCATCAAGGGGTATGGGGAGAGAGCGGGAATATGGTATTGAGATAGAGGATCAGCCATGATCATATTGAATGGTGGAGCAGGCTTGAATGGCCTACTCCTCCTATTTTTCTATGTTCTATGTTTCTATGTAGCTTGACCAATTATCAGCCCCATCCCAATCATTGGCATCAACACTGCTTTCAAATGCCACGTACTCACCAATAACCTGCTTGGTGTTGCTGAATTTAGGTTCCGCAAGAACCACTTCACTCTAGACCTCATCACCGTCTTGATCCAAACATGGATTCTCAAAATGAACGCTAGAGAAGTGAGAGTTGCTGCCCTCAACATCAAGACAGCATTCAGCCAAGTATGGTACCAAGGAGCCCGAGCAAAATTTAGGTCAATGAGGGTTAGGGAGAAAACCCTCCTGGCTGAAGTTATACCTGACACAGAGAAAGATTGTCATGGTTGCCTGCCTCACTAAAACTGATGTAATATGCAGAAATGCAAGTCTTATAGGATCACTAACACTGAAGAAAGTAAATTCTATCCACAGGAAATCCGCAAATAAATGGATATCTCCACAGTGCCAGGATTTATACATTTAACCTATCGGCTGTATGCAGTGCCAGTGTACCAACTGGCTTGCTGAGGCCGGTGCCATAATTTTAGGACATGAAAACAAGTCTGCATTCAACAAGGCCACAAACCTTGTATAATAGAAATACAAAGAATAATTAGTGTGTCACAAATGATCTAACTGAAATGCAAACAAACCACAATCCGAAGGAAGCAACAGAAAAAAGAACCAAATCTTTGTGCAGTTTTGATGACTTTTAATTTTTTTTTTTAAATACAGCTTGCTGGGATTTTCTGTGGACCAATTTTCTAAAATATCAGTACACCTTACCTTAAAGTCGATTAGTGCCGTGGTTTATGGTACTTGACTGGCAACCCAGCGGTTGAGAATTCAAATTCCACCATGGCAAATTGTGAATTTAATTCAATAAGTCTAGTAATTTGTGGGCTGGCATTTAAGATCATGAAAACAGCAAATTGTTGTTAAAAAAAGAAGCTTCACAACGTTGACCAAGCCAGTCACTCAGTTTTACAAACAATTGCTATTCAGGGCAATAAGTGCACCCACAGTGTTGCCCACATTCTGAGAGCAACTAAGAAAATGAGTATATAAAATACTGCACATCTTGCAAGTCTGGATCATATGTACCAGCTTCAGACTCCCAATGTTGCAGGCAAATCTCCCAAGTGCACTGCTGCAGACACGACAGTGGAGCATTGCAGCCAGCAAGGTTACCTGCACCTTTGTAAATAGGTGTGAGTGATCTGGTTCTTCACAGATCGAGTTATGAGGTATAGTACTGGATAGATGTAACTTTCAAACCATGCTGTTCATTTCATTTCAACAGATACATCGCTTGGGTTAGTCAGTAGTGTTGCCCAATAGATAGAAAAGTTAAATTTGGCCTCTTGCCAGCATGGTGAACCTTTTTGTTTTGCAAAAAAACATTTAACAGGCCAGGCCAGTATTTGTAACTGAGGCAAATATGAACCTTACATTTATAGAAGATTCGGCATTCGCAAGCGTATTTTTAATGTCATACCTTCTAGCTTAGCTGCTCTTGGAAGCAAAACTGTATTTGATGCAAAACCTTGGTTTGAGGCGATATGGGCCAAGAATTTTCTGGAGACGTGCTGTTGTAATGGTGTATCTACGTCGTATGTCGCATCTACGTTCTACGATGCAAATGTCCCAGGATCTTATGGCACATGTGACTTACTTCATTACTTAAGCCCATGCCATAATTTCCTGGAATGTTTGCGCTCTGCGAGACCCTCGGCCAAATACATAAAGGTGATTTATAATGGCCCAGAATTTGCTGCCAAAATGACGGCACGTTTAATGCACATGCCGTTATAAGTGTGTAAATCGTCCAGCAACTTGTGACGAGGAAGAGGTACCCCATGAACTCCGCCGCTGGTGTGCTCTGTATGCTTGGTATAATCGCAGGCAGAGGAAAAATCTTTGGTTTTGAAATGAAGAGTATTGGTGTAAATAAACCTATATTTGAATTAACTGGCTCAAACGATGAGTCTGTACTTTTGCGATCCATTGAATTGTAATTTATCGTCCAGAGCAGCAGGTCTGACGGGAAAAACAAATCACCCTGTGCGGCTGCTGTCTGACGGCTTGTGTTTGAAACCGCTCATTTGGCATTTCCGTTTTGATTAGCTATCACGGGCAGGGCTAGCACCGCTCTAATTCCTGTCAAAAGCCCAGTAAAATGCTTAACGCCTTCTATTTAAATTCATAACCATTTCATCGGGTAACATTTTATTTACACCACCCCCTCCCAATGCTATCGATAACATCGGCCATGACAACACATTCCACTTTGGAAATCTGTCCGTAGCAATAAGGAAGTGGCTTATTGGGTAAATCTAATTTAACCGTATGGCCTAGAGCATTGAGTCTGCTTGTCCATGCGCGACTGGAGCAGCTCGGCTCCATTCAATTTCGACACTGATCAACACAGTGCACGGCCCTGGTCAATTTCAAGCCGACACAGCACTCGTAATGAACAAAATATTGATGTTCCTTCCCATTGGAACATTGCCATAGACTCGGCGCAGATTTTCATTGGCCAGTTTGATTATCACTCGTGCACGCAGGTGTATTCTACCCCCTAGGGAAGTTTGCTATTAAGTTATTTACTCTTTTTATATTCTTCTTCTTACTCTTACTTGTCTGTTGCATTGATTTACATTGCTACATTTCACTTGTTTTAAATGAAGCAACAGAAACGTGTGTATATATACTGATGAAACGTCTAAACAATGCAAGATTCATTTGCAGCGAATTCCAGTCCATTGAATTGAAATAGTAAATTTAGAATACAGTTAATAAACTATTACACAAAGCGTTTCCTTTTACTACAGTACTTTTTGAGGGGAACCGTTTTGGGAGAAAATACTTGATGCCTTTGTTCTTTTCCATTGCTGCAGAGATATCTATTGGCTGTGCCGCTATGCTAGGTTCCTTGCGGCACATTCCAATGAGTTCCCCTGCAAATTTTGCTGTAAATTCATCACCGGAGGATCAGGGGGCACAGTGGTCTAACTTACGGTACTCATTGCTAATATTGTCGTCGTAGCGAATTCCGGGCCATATAAATAGCTGTAGTGGTCACTTCCACTACACAAGTCAGAGCTTTCAAGGATGATCATTTCTAAATAGTACTGCTTACCTGTAATGCTTGAGTACAAGAGTAAACAGGTCTGCAGAGCACAGAGCAGGATTAAAATGGAGTGTGCTTAGTGTTTTATTTGGGAATTTGGTAAGAGTGGGAATTTCTGGTTAGTAGATGTAAAAAGTGAAATTTAGTGTAATGTTCTGATTTTAACCTAGAACTTTAAAAACTGTAGTTAAAAGAAGCTGCCTGCCAGTGGCAGTTAACTGTCAGTCAGCTGTAAGTGTTTGTCTCGAATAGATGCTAATCACCAGGAGCAGGGGAGCTGAGTCAAGACTTGTAAGTTGGCTGAGGCTCCTAGAGTATAAGCGTAAACAGGTCTGCAGAGTAGAGAGCGCGATTAAAACGGAGTGTACTTAAACAGCGTTTTATTTGGAAAGAGTGGGAATTCGGAGAAGAGGGAAGGAGTTGCTGCTTTTTGCCTACACTATTTGTGGCATGGTGGTAGCACGGTGGCATAGTGGTTAGCACTGTTGCCTCACAGCGCCAGGGACCCGGGTTCAAATCCGGCCTCGGGTGACTGTGTGGAGTTTGCGCATTCTCCCCGTGTTTGCGTGGGTTTCCTCCGGGTGCTCCGGTTTCCTCCCACAGTCCAAAGATGTGCGGGTTAGGTTGATTGGCCATGATAAAAATTGGCCCTTAGTGTTAGGGGGGATTAAATACGCGGGGTTACGGGGATAGGGCTTGGGTGGGATGGCTGTCGGTGTAGGGTTTGGATGATCAGCCATGATCTCGTTGAATGGCGGAGCAGGCTCGAAGGGCCGAATGGCCTACTCCTCACAGAATCACAGAAATCACAGAAACCTCACAGTGCAGATAGAGGCCATTTCGGCCCATCAAGCCTGCACCGACCCGTATCCCACCCGATCCCCGTAACCCCTGCACCAACACATATCCCACCCTATCCCAATAACCCCACGTATTTAATCCCCCTAACACTAAGGGTCAATTTTTATCATAGCCAATCATCCTAACCCGCACATCTTTGGACTGTGGGAGGAAACCGGAGCACCCGGAGAAAACCCACGCAAACACGGGGAGAATGTGCAAACTCCACACAGACAGTCACCCAAGGCCAGATTCGAACCCGGGTCTCTGGCGCTGTGAGGCAACAGTGCTAACCACTATGCCACCGTGCTGCCCTCCTGCTCCTATCTTCTATGTTTCTTTGTAGTGCTTTGTGTTACAGATAGATAATTAATTTCAGTACCCATAACTTAATCTAGATCAAGTAAGCAGTCAAGAAGCTACACTGTAAACTAAGTTACCTAATTACAAACTTAATTAAATTTAATTAAGTAAAACAAGGTCATATAGGGATGGCACTGCAAATTTTGCCGTAAATTCGTTACCGGAGGATCGGGGGCACAGTGGTCTAAGTTATGGTACTCCTCTCCAATATTGCCGTTGTAGCGAATTACAGGCCATATAAATACCTGTAGTGGTGTGCTGCAACTGCAGCATGTGGCAGTTTGTGGAGAGCATTGTGATCCTGGACAACCATGTTTGCAGTAAGTGCCTGCATCTTGAGGAACTTCAGCTCAGTTTTTGAGCTGGAGTCTGAGGTGCAGACATTATGGGGCATCAGGGATGAGGAGAGTTACCTGGACACTTCGACCCAGGAGGTAGTCACACCCCTTAAGTTAGGTAGTGGTACAGGTCTGGTTAGTGGTCAGGGACAGGAGGGTGTGACTGCAACTCAGGCAGGTAAGGGGACCCCAGGTGCAGTGCTGGAGGAGCCTCCGCCTTTGCCCGTGTTCAACAGGTATGAGGTTCTTGCTGCCTGTGTGGATGAGGGAAAAGCCTGCAGGATGGATGACCAAGCTGACCATGGCACCATGGTGCAGGAGGCCATTCAAGTGGGTGGAGTGAAAGGGAATGTAGTTGTGGTAGGGGACAGTATAGTCGGGGCTAGATACTGTTCTCTGCAGTTGCGACCAAGCGTTCTGATGGTTGTGTTGCCTGCCCGGTGCCAGGGTTAAAGATATCTCCTGGAGGACAACTTGGAGTGGGAGGGGGAGGATCCAATTGTCCTGGTCCACGTAGGAACCAACGACATAGTTAGAACTCGGAATGAGGTTCTGCTGAGGGAGTTTGAGGAGATAGGATCCAAATTAAAAAGCAGAACCTCAAAGGTAATAATCTCTGGATTGTTACCTGAGCCACGTGCAAATTGGCATAGGCTCAAACAGATGATTTTAAATACGTGGCTGAGTGGTATGGGAGGAAGTAGTTTCAGTTCATGGGGCACTGGCACCAGTACTGGGGAAAGAGGGAGCTCTTCAGTTGGGATGGGCTCCACTTAAATCGGGCTGGGACCAGTGTCCTGACGAACTGAATAACATGGGCAGTAGACAGGGCTTTAAACTAATGAAGAGGGTTGGCGGGGCGGGGGTGGAGAGGATGATTCGGGAAAGAGTAAATTTAAAAGCAGCAAGAGAAATGTCAAGGCTGTACAGAGTAGAGTTTTGGGTAAAAATAAGCAGAGTGGGTCAGGAAGGGACAGAGTAACAGGTAATAAGGCATCAGTGACTAAGGTGAAATCAGGGAAAAATAGAAAAGTCAAAGCTAAAGGCACTATATCTGAGTGCGCAAAGCATTTGCAACAAAATAGGTGAATTAATAGCGCAGATAGAAATTAATAGGTTTGATCTAATAACCATTATGGAGATGTGGTTGCAATGTGGCCAAGATTGGGAACTAAATATTCCAGGATACTTCTCTTTTAGAAGAGATGGGCAAAATGGAAAAGGAGGAGGGGTAGCCCTGATACCAAAAGGATGGGATAAAGACAGTAGAGAGAAAGGATCTTGGCTCTGAAAATTAAGAAATACAATCAGTTTGGGTGGAGCTAAGAAACAGCAAGGGGCAGAAAACATTGGTGGGAGTTATTTATAGGCCCCAAAACAGTAGTTGTAATGTAGAGCAGAATATAAATCAGGAAATTAGAGGCGCATGTAACAAGGGTAATACAGTAATCATGGGGGACTTTAATCTACATATTGACTGGGCAAACCAAATTTGCAGTGGAGGACGAATTGATGGAATGTGTGCAAGATAATTTTCTAGTACAGTGTGTTGAGGAACCAATGAGGGAACAGGCTATTTTAGATCTAGTATTGTGAAATGAGAAAGGGTTAATTAATAACCTTGTAGTAAAGGGGCCTTAAGGGAAGAATGACCATAATATATGATGGAATTTTATATTGCGTTTGAAAGTGATTTAGTTAAATCCGAAACTAGGGTCTTAAATCTAAACAAAGCAAATTATGTAGGTACGAGGGGCGAGTTGGCTAAGGTAGATTGGGAAACTACATTAAAAGGTACGATGGTAGACAATCAATGGCTAGCATTTAAAGAAATAATGCATAATTTACAACAGATACACATTCCTTTAAGGCACAAAAACCCCACAGGAAAAGTGGTCCAAACATGGCCAACAAGAGAAGTTAATGATAGTATTAGATCAAAGGAATAGGCTTATAATGTTGCCAAAAAGAGTAGTGAGCCTGAGGATTGGGAGGATTTTAGAATTTAGCAAAGGCGGACCAAGAAATTGATAAAGAAAGGGAAAATAGAATATGAGAGTAAATTAGCAAGAGACATAAAAACAAGACTAAAAGCCTCTATAGGTATGTAAAAAGGAAAAGATTAGCAAAAGTAAATGCGGGTCCCTTACAGGCTGAGACGGGAGAAATTATAATGGGGAATAAAGAAATTGCAGAGAAATTAAACAAATCCTTTTGTGTCTGTCTTCACGGAAGAAGACGCAAAAAACTTCCCAGAAATAGTGGCGCACCAAGGGTCTAGCGAGAATGAGGAACTGAAAGATATAAGTAAAAAAAAAAAAGTACTGTAGAAATTAATGGGACTGAAAGCTGATAAATCCCCTAGACCTGATGGCCTCCATTCTAGGGTTTTGAAAGAGGTGGCTATAGAGATAGTGGATGCTGTTCTGTCCTCCTCACGACTATGATTCGACAGACAACTAAACCCTCATCACCAAACAGGAGGCGTTGTTACTTTTAATCCAGTTTAATGACACAGGATGAAACTACAAAGAGAGCAAGAAATTACAACATCAAATAAGGCCGATTGGTATTACAATCACGATCTAAATACACAAATTAAACCTAGGATAGTAGAATGAAACGTTACCACTATAACTCAACAGTTCTATTACAATTTGAGGTAAATCTGATACAACAATCAAAGGTCTAACACATGAATGCCAGGAGAAAGACTAATAGCCGGCCACATGGAAACTCCACAAAACGCAATATTTTAACTCATCTGGCCACAAATATCAAGAAATGGTGACATAGATCAAACATAAAGACATCTGATAAAAGGCTACTTACAGACAATGCCAGTCAAAGGGGGAAACTGAGAAGGATGGCGTTAGATACTGTATAAATCACCAGCCATGAATTTTGGGCTCCCTCGTGGTTGTGTTTTACTTTCACTTTCTCATCATGTCACATGACATAAATCAACAATAAGGAGGTAAGTAGTAAAACCACTAGGGGGAGACAAAACACAATACTAGAAGTCTCATAGGGGACATAACAGATGCATTGATTGTCATTTTCCAAAATTCCATAGATTGTAGAATGGCTACCTTCCAATCCGCAGGAACAAATGTAACCCTGCTATTTAAGAAAGGAGGGAAAGAGAAAACTGGGAACTACAGACCAGTTAGCCTGATATCAGTAATAGGGAAAATGCTAGAATCTATTATTAAAAGATGTGGTAACAGGGCATTTAGAAAATAATAATAGGATTGGGCAGAGTCAACACAAATTTATGAAAGGGGAATCGTGTTTGACGAATCTGTTAGAATTTTTTGAGGTTGTAACTAGCAGAATAGATAAGGGGGAACCAGTGGATGTGGTCTATTTGGATTTTCAGAAGGCATTCGATACGGTACCACACAAAAGGCTATTAAACAAAATTAGGGCTCATGGCATTGGGGGTAATATACCAGCATGGATTGAGGATTGGTTAACAGACAGAATAGGAATAAACGGGTAAGTTTCAGGTTGGCAGGCTATAACTAACGGGGTACCGCAAGAATCAGTGCTTGGGCCTCAGCTATTCACAGTCTATATCAATGATTTGTATGAGGGGACCAAATGTAATATATCCAAGTTTGCTGATGATGCAAAGCTGGGTGGAATGTAAGTTGCGAGGAGGATGCAAAGAGGCTTCAAGGCGATATAGTGAGCTAGAACATGGCAAATGGAATATAATGTGGAGAAATGTGAAGTTATCCATTTTGGTAGGAAAAATAGAAAAGCAAGAGTATTTTTTAAATGGTGAGAGATTGCGAAATGTTGGTGTTCAGAGGGACCTGGGTGTCCTTGTAGATTAATCATTGAAAGTTAACATGCAGGTAGAGCAAGCAATTAAGAAAGCAAATGGTATGTTGGCTGTTATTACAAGAGGATTTGTGTATAAGAGTAAAGATGTCTTATTGAAATTCTATAGGGCCCTGATGAGACCACACCTGGAGTAATGTGTACAGTTTTGGTCTCCTTACCTAAGGAAGGATATACTTGCCATAGAGGGAGTGCAACGAAGGTTCACCAGACTGGTTCCTGGGGTGGGGGGATTGTCCTGGGGTGGGGGGATTGTCCTATGAGGAGAGATTGAGTGATCAGCCATTCAATAAGATCACAGCTGATTTTCTACCTCATCTCCACTTTCCTGTACTATCCCCATATCCCTTGATTCACTTAAAGATCGATAGATTTTTGGATATTGTCAGCTGTGGCTCAGTGGATAGCACACTCGCCTCTTGAGTCAGAATGTTACGGGAACAAGTCCCACTTCAGGGACTTGAGCACATAAATCTAGGCTGACACTCCAGTGCAGTGCTGAGGGAGTGCTGCACTGTTGGAGGTGCCGTCTTTCGGATGAGACGTTAAACCGAGGCTCCGTCTGCTCTCTCAGGTAGACATAAAGATCCCATGGCACTATTTTGTACAAGAGCAGGGGAGTTCTCCCCAGTGTCCTGTCCAATATTTATCCCTCAATCATTATTGCATTGCTGTTTGTGGGAGCTTGCTGTGCGCAAATTGGCTGCCACGTTTCCCACATTACAACAGTGACTCCACTTCAAAAGTACTTCATTGGCTGTAAAGTGCTTTGAGACGTCTGGCGGTCGTGAAAGGCGCTATATAAATGTAAGTCTTTTTTTGAATATACTCAATGACTGAGCCTCCACAGCCCTCTGGGATAGAGAATTCCAAAGATTCTCCACCCTCCGAGTGAAGAAATTTCTCCTCATCTCAGTCCTAAATGGCCGACCCCTTATTCTGAGACACTGATCCCTGTTTCTAGACTCCCCAGCCAGGGGAAACATCCTTCCAGCAACTACCCTGTCAAGCCCTGTAAGAATTTTGTATGTTTCAGTGAGATCACCTGTCATTATTCTTAACTCCAGAGAATGTAGGCCTAGTCTACTCAATCTCTCCTCATAGGACAATCTCCGCCCCCCCCCCCCCTCCCCCCAGGAACCAGTCTGGTGAACCTTCGTTGCACTCTCCCTATGGCAAGTATATCCTTCCTTTGGTAAGGAGACCAAAACTGTACACAATACTCCAGGTGTGGTCTCACTAGGGCCCTATATAATTGCAGCAAGATGTCTTTACTCTTATACTCAAATCCTTTTGTAATAAAGGCCAACATACCATTTGCTTTCTTAATTGCTTGCTGTACCTGCATATTAACTTTCAGTGGTTCATCTACAAGGACACCCAGGTCCCTCTGAACACCAACCTTTCCCAATCTCTCTCCATTTAAAAAATACTCTACTTTTCTATTTTTCCTACCAAAGTGGATAACTTCACATTTCTCTACATTAAAGATCGCATGGATGAACTACAGAATTTGTTCATCCCTGTTTGACATAAAAATAAAACAAAAAAGGTGACTCAACCATGGCTAACAAGGGAAATTAGGGATAGCATAAGATCCAAGGAGAGGACATATAAATTGGCCAGAAAAAGCAGAAAACCTGAGGATTGGGAGCAGTTTAGGATTCAACAAAGGAGGACAAAGGGATTAATTAAGGGGGGGAATAGAGTATGAGAGTAAGTTTGCAGGGAACATAAAAACTGACTGTAAAAGCTTTTATAGATATGCGAAGAGAAAAAGATTGGTGAAGTCAAGCGTAGGCCCCTTGCAGACAGAATCGGGAATTTATAATGGGGAACAAAGAAATGGCAGACCAATTAAATACATACTTTGGTTCTGTCTTCAAAAAGGAGGACACAAATAATCTCCCAGAGATGTCAGGGAACATAGGGTCTAATGAGAGGGAGGAATTTAATGAAATCAGTATTTGTAGGGTAAGGGTGTTCGGGAAATTGACGGGATTGAAGGCTGATAAATCCTCAGGGCCTGATAATCTACATCCTAGGGCACTTAAGGAAGTGGCCCGAGAAATAGTAGATGCTTTGCTGGTCATCTTCCAAAATTCTATAGACTCTGGAACGGTTCCCATAGATTGGAGGATAGCTAATGTAACCCCACTATTTAAAAAAGGTGGTAGAGAGAAAACGGGGAATTATAGACCGGTAAGCCTGACGTTGGTAGTGGGGAAAATGCTAGAGTCCATTATAAAAGATATAATAGCAGAGCACTTGGAAAGCAGTGACAGGATTGGACAAAGTTAACATGGATTTACAAGAGGTAAATCATGCTTGACTAATCTACTGGAATTTTTTGAGGATGCAACTGGTAGAATAGATAAGGGAGAACCAGTGGATGTGGTGTACAGGAAACTTTGGTTTATCCGGAGGTTGTATGTTCGGAATACTCGATCTAACGGCAAAAATCAGGAGCCGTTTTCTATAAGTTTCTTTTAGTTCTCGTTCTTTTTTTTTCCCCAGTCAGGCACTGCAAGGTCTGTAGCTATAGCAACAGCTTCAGCTAGAGACGCTTGCAGCTGCAGTCGACTCTTTAGAAGCTGTTGCTAAGCAACAGTGTTTGTTGTCAGATACGGAGATGAAAACCTCCGCATGCTTCAACATTAACTTTGTATGTCTGGCATTTTTGATAGATCGGCAACACGCCGGTCCCGTCGGTGCCAGATATCACAAAGTTTCCTGTATTTGGACTTTCAGAAGGCTTTCAATAAGGTCCCGCGTAAGAGATTAGTGTGCAAAGTTAAAGCACATGGGATTGGGGGTAAGGTACTGACTTGGATAGAGAACTGGTTGGCAGACAGGAAGCAAAGAGTTGGAATAAACGGCTCTTTTTCCGAGTGGCAGGCAGTGACTAGTGGGGTACCGCAGGGATCGGTGCTAGGACCCCAGCTATTCACAATATATATTAATGATCTAGACGAGGGAACTAGATGTAATATCTCCAAGTTTGCAGACGACACAAAGCTGGGTGGGCGTGTGCTGTGAGCAGGATGCAGAGAAACTCCAGTATGATTTGGACAGGATGGGTGATTGGGCAAATGCTTGGCAGATGCAGTATAATGTGGATAAATGCGAGGTTATCTACTTTGGTGGCAAAAACAGGAAGACTGATTATTATCTGAACGGCAGTAGTTTGGGAAAAGGGAAAGTGCAACGAGACCTGGGTGTCCTTGTGCACCAGTCGCTGAAGGTAAGCATGCAGGTGCAGCAGGCAGTTAAGAAGGCAAATGGTATGTTGGCCTTCATAGTGAGAGGATTCAAGTGCAGGAGCAAGGATGTCTTGCTGCAGTTCTACAGAGCCTTGGTGAGACCATACCTTGAGTATTGTGTGCAGTTTTGGTCGCCTTATCTGAGGAAGGATGTTCTTGCCATGGAGGGAGTGCAGCGAAGATTCACCAGACTGACACCTGGGATGGCAGGAATGACGTATGAGGCGAGATTGGGTCGATTGGGCTTATACTCGCTGGAGTTTAGAAGAATGAGAGGGGATCTCATTGAAACTTATAAAATTCTAAAAGGACTAGACAGACTAGATGCAGGAAGGATGTTCCCGATGGCAGGGGAGTCTAGAACCAGGGGTCACAGTCTAAGGATAAGGGGTATGCCATTTAGGACAGAGATGAGGAGGAATTTCTTCACCCAGAGAGTGGTGAACCTGTGGAATTCTCTACCACAGAAGGCAGTTGAGGCCAATTCCTTAAATATATTCAAGGAGTTAGATATATCTTTTATGGCTAAAGGGATCAAGGGATATGGGGAGAAAGCAGGGTGAGGGTACTGAATTTAGATGATCAACCATGATCTCATTAAATGGTGGAACAGGCTCGAGGGGCCAAATGGCCTACTCCTGCTCCTATCTTCTATATTATTAGCAGAATAGAGAAGGATAACCTAAGTTCAGGAAACCAGGACGTAGAAGCATTTTGGGTAGAGATGAGAAATAATGAAGGCAAGTCACTTGTGGGAGTGGTGTACAGGCCCCCTAACAGTAACCACATGGTAGGATGGAGTATAAAGGAAGAGATAATGGGAGCTTGTCAGAAGGGTACGGCAATAATCATGGGGGATTTTAATCTGCATATAGACTGGGAAAATCAGATGGGCGAAGGTAGCATAGATGAGCTTATCGAATGTTTTCGGGATAGTTTCTTACAACAGCACGTTCTGGAGCCAACCAGAGAGCAGGCTATACTAGACCTGGTATTGTGCAACGAGATAAGATTAATTGATGACCTCATAATGAAGGCGCCCCTAGGTAGCAGCGATCATATGATTGAATTTTACGTTCAGTTTGAGAGAGGAGTGGGCCCAAGACTATATTTTAAACTTAAATAAGGGCAATTATGAGGGCATGAAAGCAGAGCTAGCTAAAGTAAACTGGTAGTAGCAGACATTTAAGGGGATATTTCAAAATACACAGAATATATACATCCCAACAAGAAAGAAAAATTCCAAGGGGAGGACCCACCATCCGTGGTTAACTAAAAAAGTTAAAGATAGTATTAAAGTTAAAGAAAAAGCATATAATTGCGCAAAGATGGGCGGCAGGTCAGAAGATTGGACAGAATATAAAAAACAGCAAAGAATGATAAAAATTAATAAGGAAAGAAAAATTAGAGTACGAGAGAAAGCTAGCTAGAAATATAAAAACAGATGGTAAGAGTTGTTATAAATCTCATCATCACAACGAAACTACTCATGAAATAACACTGGACGGCCAGCTGGTGGCGCCGTCCAAGGAGTATAAATACTCGGGCATGGGCCCAGCTTGTCCAGGGACATTTTGTAAGACAGGAACTAGTGAAGTACAACTAGACCTCCATGTACTGAAACAAGTTGATTAAAGCCTTTATACTCGAACCAAGTGCGTAGTGAGTTTTATTACGTCAATTTAATCAACTTGATATCGACTCCACGCTCAGTGATTTCGGGAACAGCCAGCTACGACTTCAACTGCAGAAGGGAACTCCGGCATAGTAATCAATCCATCATAGACAAACTACTCAGACCCACCCGTCTTGACCTGGACCCGAATTCACCTACAACTGCTAAGATATGTTATTGTACTTTCAGCAACTTCCTCAGGGTGTGTGGTGAGAATATTCCTGGTAAATTAGAGATACTTGCCAATTATGTATCTCCTCATGTGTTTGACTATATCGAAGACTGTGTAGACTATGACTCTGCTATCCTAATATTACAGCGACTATATGTTAAGGCCCCAAACGAAATTTTTGCTCGGCATCTACTGGCCATAACTCGACAACAACCCGGGGAACCACTTGACGAATTCCTTCAGAAACTTCGCAGGCTCAGCAAGGATTGTAATCTTAAAGCTGTCACAGCTGAGCAGTACCAGGAGGAGTTAATTCATGATTCCTTTATTAATGGGATCGCGTCTCCCTTCATACGCTAGCGTCTGTTGGAGAATAAAGCCCTCGAGTTACAGGCTGCCTATGACCAGGCATGTTTCCTGGACTTGGCAAAGAGGAATGCAGATACCTATCTTTTACCTTGTGCACGGGCTGCTGCTATCACTTTTAATGACTCCTTCGATGGGTCTCGGGCGGAAGCCCTCACTGATGATGACTCTAACCTAGCGGATGACAACCCTACCCTAGAAGCCTTCACTGATGACCCCGCCCTAGCGGCATCTTGGCAATCTGGAAGGAAGTGTTTCTTCTGTGGAGGTGCGTTCCATTATAGGAAATTTTGTCCTCGTAACGCAACCTGCAATCATTGCAGCAAGAAAGATCGCTTTTCGAAGGTATGCCAGTCAAGAGCCTCTGTTAGTAAGAAAGGCCACTTTTCTAAGGTATACCGGTCGAGAGCTCCTGTTAGTTTTGCAGCTACTAGCTATAAAACTGCTCCTCCCCCAAGAGCCACTACTAAGGTTACAGCTGCTATCTATGAAACTGCTCCTCCCCCAAGAACCACTACTAAGGTTGCAGCTGTCATGGGTAAAACTGCCCCTCCTCCCATCACAGCTGTTTTTCCCCAAAGTCTGTCCCATGCAACCGCGAAGGTTTCGGTAAATGGACACATTTTGAGCGCACTAATCGACTCATGCAGCTCTGACAGCTTCATTAGTGAGTGGGCTGTCAGTAAGTTAAAACGACGTATTTACCCCTCGGACAGGGAAATTGCAATGGCTCTGACGACACTGACCACCAATTCTTCCGGCTTTTGTCTTGTTGACCTTTTTCCTCAATGGCCGCACTTATTTCTCCACCTGGCTCGGGGTGCTCAAAAACCTATGCAGTGATGTGCTCCTGGGACAGGATTTCCAGAAAAAACACAGAAGGCTCACTTTCGAGTTTGGAGGGTCAGAGCCGGAGCTTACTATTTCCAAAGTACCGTTTTGTGCGTTTTCAGCGGCTTCGCTCGACGAGCCTTCCTTGTTTGCCAATCTTTCCCCCCGATGTAAGCCTATAGTCACTAAATCACGACGTTTCAGCCAAGATGATCGATCCTTTATTGAGGCAGAAATCTCTCGCCTTCTAGCTGATGGTATCATTGAGCCATGTTCATCTTCCTGGCTGGCTCAAGTCGTCGTTGTTAAAAATCCTCTGAAGCAACACAAGAAATGTCTTTGCATCGATTACTCGCAAACTATTAACCAGTATACTGACCTGGATGCCTACCCACTACCTCGCATCAATGACATGGTCAATAACCTTGCCAACTACAAGGTATTTTCAACTTTTGATTTAAAGAGCGCATATCATCAAGTACCATTAAAGGACTCTGACAAAAAGTATAGGGCCTTTGAGGGCAATGGTCGGCTTTACCAGTTTTGTTGCCTTCCATTTGGGGTCACCAATGGGGTGGCCGTCTTTCAACGGGCAATGGATAGCCTAGTCAAACAGGAGAACTTAACGGACACTTTTCCATATCTGGATAATATCACCATTGCTGGTCATGACCAGAAGGAGCATGATGCCAATCTCCAGAAATTTTTTGACGTTCTCCGTCGTCGCAACTTAACCTTAAATAAGTCCAAATCTGTGAAATCAGTACCATCAGTCAACATCCTTGGCTACTGGGTAGGCAACGGTGTCATCAAACCAGATCCGGAGCGACTTTGTCTGCTTCAGGAGCTCCCTTTCCCTACGAATCTCGGCTCTCTTCGGGCACTTGGCATGTTCGCCTATTATGCAAAATGGATACCCCATTTCTCTGACAAGATCCAGCCCCTGCTTCATGCAAAGTCATTTCCATTGGAGGCAACAGCTATTTCAGCTTTCAACCTCCTCAAGCGACAACTGGAAAAAGCCACGCTTCGTTCCATTGATGAAAATCTTCCTTTCTTGGTCGAGTGCGATGCATCGGATGTGGCGATCTCTGCTACCTTGAATCAAGATGGTCGATCCGTTGCATTTCTGTCCAGAAATTTGCAAGGTAGCGAGCTCCATTATCCTCCTGTCGAGAAGTAGGCTACGGCCATCATCGAAGCTGTACGTAAATGGAGTCATTTTCTCGCTCGTCGCCATTTCACACTTATAACTGATCAGCGCTCTGTGGCCTTTATGCTGGATAACCGGAAATGCACTAAGATCAAGTATAACAAAATACAGCTCTGGAGGATGGAATTGGCTGCCTTTGCCGGGTCGATAATGTCAATCAATCAATTCAATTTTATTTGCCATATGTAACCAGTACAAGTACAATTACAATGGAATGCTTACTCCCCGTAGGGACGCGTCAGCTATTCATACAGCGCCGCGTTCAGAAAGTCAATACAATGGCTTCCAGTGGCAGTGGGAGCACGATGTCCCTCAGCCACTCCGTCCTCCTCGTCATCGTGGCCTCCTCCTCACTGTTGCCGGCTCCAAGTGGTGGCCTGCTTTCCCACTCACGATCTGACCTCTGGCCGCCATGCCCGGCTCCCCTCCTCCCAGTCAGTCTGCGAGCTTCCCGCCATGGAGCTGCTGGCCGACGTGCTGCAGCGGGACGTCGTGGCTGCTGCTGCTGCTCGTTGCGCTGCGCTGCCTCCGTCCGACTCGCCGAACACATCGTCGGGATGTGAATGCTCCGGTCGCCGCGGCCGCCGCCTCACCGTCGCCGGCTCCACGGTCCAACGGCCCGGGGCCTGCTTCTCCCTCTCACGGTTCGGCCTCTGGCCACCATGCTCGGCTCCCCTCCTCCCAGTCGGAATGCCTTCCCGCCGAGGAGCTGCCGGCCGACGTGCTCCAGCGGGTCGTCGTGGCTGCTGCTGCTGCTTGACGCGCTGTGCTGCCTCTGCCCGACTCGCCGAACACTTCGCTCCGGTTGCGGGAGCGAGTGGCGAGAGCTCTCTATTGTAAAGATTCTATGTGAAATGAATTTGGGCAATCTCCATCTCTTGGTCGGAGTATGGTGTATCCAAAGAGAATGTGGCCCTGGATACCCTCACGCGGGCATTCTGCTCTTCTATGTCAACTTCGACTCTTGCGGATCTTCATACTGACTTATGCCATCCTGGCGTTACCCGTATGTTGCACTTTGTGCGATCTAAAAATCTCCCATTTTCTACGGAAGATGTGAAAAGAACATGCTCCTCGTGTAGAATTTGCGCGGAATTAAAACCGCAATTCTTCAGTATTTCTAGGGAAATGGTGTTAGGGAAATTGATGGGATTGTGGGCCGATAAATCCCCAGGGCCTGATGATCTACATCCTACGGTACTTAAGTAAGTGGCCCTAGAAATAGTAGATGCATTGCAGGTCATCTTCCAAAATTCGATAGCCTCTGGAACAGTATGGATTGGCGGGTAGCTAATGTTACCCCACTGTTCAAAAAGGGTGGTAGAGAGAAAACAGGGAATTACAGACTGGTAAGCCTGACATCAGTAGTGGGGAAAATGCTAGAGTCCATTATAAAGGATGTAATAGCAGAGCACTTGGAAAAAAGTGACCGGATCGGATAAAGTCAACATGGCTTTAGAAAAGGTAAATCGTGCTTGACTAATCTACTGGACTTTTTTGAGGATGTAACTGGTAAAATAGATAAGGGAGAACCAGTGGATGTGGTGTATTTGGATTTTCAAAAGGCTTTTGATAAGGTCCCGCATAAGAGATTAGCGTGTAAAATTAAGGTACATGGGATTGGGGGCAAGGTATTGACTTGGATAGAGAACTGGTTGGCAGACAGAAAGCAAAGAGTTGGAATAAATGGCTCTTTTTCCGAGTGGCAGGCAGTGACTAGTGGGGTACCGCAGGGATTGGTCCTTGGACCCCAGCTATTCACAATATATGTTAATGATCTAGACGAGGGAACTAGATGTAATATCTCCAAGTTTGCAGATGACACAAAGCTGGGTGGGCGTGTGTGCTGTGAGGAGGATGCCGAGAAACTCCAGGATGATTTGGACAGGTTGGGTGATTGGGCAGAAGCATGGCAGATGCAATATATAACGTGGATAAATGCGAGGTTATCCACTTTGGTGTCAAAAACAGGAAGGCAGATTATTATTTGAATGGCAATAGATTGGGAGAAGGGGAAGTGCAACGAGACCTGGGCGTCCTTGTGCACCAGTCGCTGAAAGTAAGCATGCAGGTGCAGCAGGCGGTTAAGAAGGCAAATGGTATGTTGGCCTTTGTAGCGAGAGGGTTTGAGTACAGGAACAAGGATGTCTTGCTGCAGTTGTATAGGGCCTTGGTGAGACCACATCTTGAGTATTGTGTGCAGTTTTGGTCGCCTTATCTGAGGAAGGATGCTCTTGCCATTGAAGGAGTGCAGCGAAGATTCACCAGACTGATACCTGGGATGGCAGGAATGACGTATGAGGAGAGATTGGGTTGATTGGGCTTGTACTCGCTGGAGTTTAGAAGAATGAGAGGGGATCTCATCGAAACTTATAAAATTCTAACAGGACTAGATGCTGGAAGGATGTTCCCGATGGTCGGAGAGTCCAGAACCAGGGGTCACAGTCTAAAGATAAGGGGTAAGCCATTTAGGACAGAGATGAGGAGGAATTTCTTCACCCAGAGAGTGGTGAACCTGTGGAATTGTCTGCCAAAGAAGGCAGTAGAGGCCAATTCATTAAATATATTCAAGAAGGAGTTCGATATATTTCTTAAGGCTAAAGGGATCAAGGGATATGGAGAGAAGGCAGGAACAGGGTACTGAATGTGGATGATCAGCCATGCTCTCATTGAGTGGCGGAGCAGGCTCGAGGGGCCGAATGGCCTACTCCTGCTCCTATCTTCTATGTTTTCTGTCCATCAGATGGCTCGCTCATACACGCTATGCAGCGACTCAGCATTGACTTTAAAGGGCCATTGCCTTCCTCAACGCGAAACACCTACTTACTGACTATGGTGGACGAATATTCACGCTTTTCCCTGCCCCAATATGCTTACTTCCACAGTGATGAAATGCCTTGATCAAGTCTTTTCCCTTTGCGGTACAGCCAATTTCATCCACTCTGATTGGGGTCCCTCCTTCATCTCAAGCGAACTCAAAAGTTATCTTTTCCCAACGGGGAATCACCACAAGTAAAACGACACCGTACCATCCCATCGGTAACGGACAGGTTGAGAGATACAGCGCTATCATTTGGAACGCTGTTCGTCTTGCACTGAGGTCATGCAACCTACCAGACCAGCAGTGGGAAACTATGCTCCCTGGCGTGTTGCATTCCATCAGGCCTCCTCTTTCTACGTCCACCAATGTCACACCTCGAGCGATTCTTCAGCTTCCAGCGTCGCTCCACTCATGGGACGTCCCTACCGTTATGGTTGGCATCTCCCAGCCCCGTGCTGCTCCGAAGATTCGTCCGATCTTCTAAAAACGATCACCTCGTCCACGTGGTAGAACTCACGGACGTCAATCCCACGTACGCGCACGTGCGGTACCCTGATGGCCGGGAGTCCACTGTTTCGCTCCGGGACCTGGCTCCCTGTCCAGCTAGTTCCACGGACCCAACTGATAGAGGGACCCATGGTGATGATGCCGACACTCTGCGCTCCCTCGAAGATGACGCCCTACCTGGTGATCTGCCGGCTGCCCCACCGGATCCACTTGGGGAGCCGAGCGCTCCCCGTGGGATGGCCACCCGAGGCCGGGACGCCGGTCAATCCCTGGCTATCAAACAGGATGAAGCCAGCTCTGCGCCTGTGGGGACCCGCACCCGGAATCACGATCTCCCCAGCCTCCCTCGGGTCGATCAGGGCAACACGGGCCCTGTCGATCCACCAGTACGGATCAAGCGGCCCAGGGACCAAGACACGGTCCGGGGAGACGTGCCTTCTAGCCATAAACAAAGATCTAAAAGACTGCGGCTATTCGTGTTCCGCCTAATCCGTTAAGAAGAAGTCGTTGGACTTCCAAATCTTTTAGGCAGGAAGAATGGTATAAATCTCCTCCTCATAAAGAAGCTACTCATGAAATAACACTGGACGGCCAGCTGGTGGCGCCGTCTAAGGTGTATAAATACTCTGGCGTGGTCCCAGCTTGTCCACGGACATTTTGTAAGACAGAAACTAGTGAAGTACAACTAGACCTCCATGTTCTGAAACAAGTTGATTTTATACTCAAACCAAGTGCGTAGTGAGTTTTATTACGTCAAGAATTTCTATAGATTTTTTTTTTTAAAGAGTTAACAGTGAGCTTTGGTCCTATAAAAAGTGAGTCTGGGGAATTAATAATGGAAAATAAGGAGATGGAAGTTGAATTGAACAGGTATTTTGCATCGGTCTTCACTATAGAGGACACAAGTAACATCCCAGAAATAGTTGTAAATCAGGAAATGGAAGGGAGGGAGGAACGCAAGAAAATTATAATCACCAGGGAAGTGGTACTGAGCAAATTGTTGGCGCTGCGGGCTGACAAGTCCCCGGGACCTGATGGACTTCATCCTAGGGTCTTAAAGAAGTGGCTAGTGAGATAGTTGATACATTGGTTTTAATTTTCCAAAATTCCCTAGATTTGGGGAAGGTTCCATTAGATTGGAAAATAGCGAATATAACTCCTTTATTCAAAAAGGGAGGGAGACAGAAAGCAGGAAACTACAGACCAGTTAGCTTAACATCTGTCATAGGGAAGATGTTAGAAGCTATTATTAAAGACATTATAGCAGGGCATTTAGAAAAGTTCAAAGTAATCAGGCAGAGTCAACATGGTTTTGTGCAAGGGAAATCATGTTTAACCAATTTATTGGAGTTCTTTGAGGAAGTAACGTGCTGTGGATAAAGGGGAACTGGTGGATGTACTGTACTTAGATTTGCAGAAGGCGTTTGATAAGGTGCCACATCAAAGGTTATTGTGGAAAATAAAAGCTCGTGGTGTAGGGGGTAACATATTGGCATGGATAGAAGATTGGCTAGCTAACAGGAAACAGAGTAGGCATAAATGGGTAATTTTCTGATTGGCAAGATGTAACGAGTGGTATGCCACAAGGATCAGTGCTGGGGCCTCAACTTTTTACAATTTATATAAATGACTTGGAGGAAGGGACCGAAGGTATGGTTGCTAAATTTGCTGATGACACAAAGATAGGTAGGAAAGTAAATTGTGAAGAGGACATAAGGAGGCTACAAAGGGATATAGATAGGTTAAGTGAGTGGGCAAAGATCTGGCAAATGGAGAATAATGTGGGAAAATGTGAAGTTGTCCATTTTGGCAGGAAGAATAAAAAAGAAGCATATTATCTAAATGGTGAGAGATTGCAGAGGGATCTGGGTGTCCTAGTGCATGAATCGCAAAAGGTTACTATGCAGGTACAGCAAGTAATTAGGAAAGCTAATGGAATGTTCTTGTTTATTGCGAGGGGAATTGAATACAAAAGTAGGGAGGTTATGCTTCAGTTATACAGGGCATTGGTGAGACCACATCTGGAGTACTGTGTACAGTAATGGTCTACTTATTTAAGGAAGGATGTAAATGCGTTGGAAGCAGTTCAGAGAAGGTTTACTAGACTTAATACCTGAAATGGGCGGGTTGTCTTATGAGGAAAGGTTGGACAGGCTAGGCTTGTATCCGCTGGAGTTTAGAAGAGTAAGAGGTGACTTGATTGAAACATACAAGATCCTGAGGGGTCTGGACAGGGTGGATGTGGAGAGGATGTTTCCTCTTGTGGGAGAATCTAGAACTAGGGGTCACTGTTTAAAAATAAGGGGTCGCCCATTTAAGACAGAGATGAGAATTATTTTCTCACAGAGGGTCGTGAGTCTTTGGAACTCTCTTCCTCAGAGGGCGGTGGAAGCAGAGTCTTTGAATATTTTTAAGGCAGAGGTAGATACAGGAAACTTTCGATTAACCGGCCCCTAAATAACCGGAAATGTCGGTTAACCGGCAAAATTCAGGAGTCGGTTTCAGCTAAATTTTATAACTTTTATTACTTGCACAGCAACAAATTGAGGAAGGCAAGGGTTTGGCTGCAGCTGTTGCTAAGCTACAGAGACGCTTGCAACTTGTGGACGTTCTTCTGAAGCTGTCAACAGGGTTTGTTGCTTCATACGGAGCTCTAAAGTCCGTATCTTTCACTATAGCGTTCGGTTATCCGGAATTGTTGCTGAACCGGCACCACGCCGGTCCCGTCCGTGCTGGATACCAGAAAGTTTCCTGTAGATTCTTGGTAAGCAACGGGGTGAAAAGTTATCTGGGGTACGCAGGAATGTGGAGTAATCGGATCAGCCATAATATTGAATGGCGGAGCAGGCTCGAAGGGCCGAGTGGCCTACTTCTGCTCCTAATTCGTATGTACGTATATTCCATTTCCCGTGTTCTTGCCCACTCACTTAGCCTGTCTAAATTCCCTTGCAGCCTCCTTGCACCCTCCTCACAACTTACATTCCGGCCTAGCTTTGTATCATCAGTAAATTTCGATATATTACATTTGGTCCCCTCATCCAAAAAGTCAATTTCCCAATAGAGTTACATACCTAGCCTTTAGACTTGATGGGGAAATGTTTCTCTGGAAAGATGAAACACTAGCAAAGCTTCAAAGCAATCCCTTACTGTGTCCCTGTCTTTTCCTCCCCCCGCTGCATGCATGGTCAAGGAGGGCCCCAAAAAGAATGTTGGCATGATCACTTGCACATGTCTATGCCACAGTAGTGATGCCTCTTCCTGCATCAGCATGATTGCCAGTAGGACACTGCACTGATATTTATGCAAATAAGTGACATTTGTTTGGATTATGGCGCTTGCCCAGGAGAAACACTCCCTATATTTTACAGGAATCACTTTTTAGGTTATGTTATGTACTCGGACAAGAAAAGGTCATCAGGCTCAACACACACTCGCCTGACTTTGTTCTGCACTCATCCTCGTGACCCTACTCTTCATTTCCCCACCTCCCCACCCCCTCCCCCCACTTGCTGGGAGAGGCAAAAAGTGAGACAAATAGCCAATTCACAAAATATCTGTCAAATTCCTTTCTGACCCCCTCAAGATCAAGCAGGCAATCCCCAGGAGGCTCTGAGGAGGTTATTACCCAAAATGTTGCCTTCGTTCTGTCAGGATCCCATAATTTTGAAGAACTACAAGAAGTTATTCCTCACTCCCACTTTTGGAATGCTGTTCCAAAAGTCGGTCATTCTTGAAGAAAAATATATGTTGTGCACGCTAGTTCTTTACAGTCGCATCACCTCAAACAATCTTATCCACTTGTATGCTATTGATGCTTTTAATAATTTCATAGACCTGAATCAGATCTCATAAGTCTATGACTCTCCAGCTAATCTAAACCCAAATGAGCAAGAACTGCTCAGTGCATTTAGGCTAGGGATTATCTTCATTGTCCTTCTCTGCACCTTCTCTTGAGTCAAAATGACCACCTTGAGGTACATGGTACTCCAGATAACATCTCACCAAAGCCTTGTATAAACTTATTACCATGGACCTAGTTTTATACTGAACAGGCTGTGCAATAGAGCTCAGGACCCTGTTCATTTTAGCCACAGTTGCCTGACACGGCACCTGAACCTTTAAGAAGCATTCAATGATCATTCCTAAGTCTCTCCTTTCCTGTCACCTTTAATCTAAACCCATGCATGTTATACTCTACCTAGGTCCACAGAATTCAAGTATATAGAACTGCACATCTGAAGGACATTTGCCTGTCTTAGGGCCACTTCCCCAATATAACTAAATCCAGTTGTAATCTTTTTCCTTCTTCTAAGATCCTGACTTTGCACAATTTTTTTGTTACGCACGAATTTAACAGTTGTACTATCTGTGCCTTGCTCCAGGCTATTAATAAATAGGAGGGGGTCCAAATCCTGGGTACTCTACTAGTGAGCAACCTTCTCAGGATAGGCAGTGTGTTCCAGCCAAGAAGTCTTTGTTGAGGTGCATTAACTTCTGATTCCCATTGGCCAGGAAACTTCCACTACTTTGCTGTTTCCTGAATGATTGGAAGGTTTTGACTTGGCCAATAAGGGTGTTTAATTTGAAAGTTCTAAAGGAAAAGTTCAAGATGGTAATGCTAGTGCCTGTAATTCAGTCAGTATGTTTAAAAAAAATGGCTCGTAATCATAATCTTCAAGGGCCTGTACTTTCACAGTGAGATAAGAGAATCCAATAGGAAGTACTTAAGATTCAATGCAAAGAGAATCAATTACCAATAGTAAGTTCTGTTACTCAGCCTGATGGTAGGCTCTAGAGTTCTCTGGTGCTTGTATGTCATAAAATTCCTTCAACTATATACGTGTGTGTGTGTGTCTATATGTATATTTAACAAAATCAGCAGCCCAGCTTGCCTAAAGCCACATGTTTGTCACTTAACTGCTACTTTTTAAATTAACCTTGTCGTCTCTGCTGCTCTTTCAACCATGGTGGGGTCCTACAAAATAACCCTCTGCTTTTGAACTAGGTTTCTCAAAGGAGAGGCAAAGAAAAGCAAAATCCTTAAGTAGTGAGAAATATTTCTCTGATCAATGTGGTTTGGATCACTTTGGTTTAGCTCTCTGCTGATGGTAGATCAGTTCAATTGCACATCAGCAGGGAGAGTATGGTTGCTCAAAATATATTGCCCAGAAATTCGTGCCTCCACGGGTGAGTACGCGCTGGGTACTCACCCGTAGGCACAATGAAAGTGCCAGTTTCGTGCATGCGCGGGAAACCGGAACTTCCGTCCCCTTAAAGGAAGGGGTTCAGAGGTCGAACGCATACACCAGAGAAGCAGCGCGTGCACCTGGAACTTACGTTTTTTTCCCAGGTTTCTCCGGGAGGGTAAGTCTCCAGCAGTTACACTTTTAAAAAAGCAGGCGCAAGGCCTGCTTTTAACGAGGTAAGTGGTGAATTAATTCAAATTAAAACATTTTTTTCCACAAGTTTAAAGAAAGGTAAGTTTATTTTTAGCCCCGTTAGAAAATGTAATAAATTTTTCAAAAACTTAAATTATTGTTTAAAATAGTTATTTTATGTAATTTAGTTATTTTAAAAATGTGTTTTTAAAGTTTATTTGAAGTTTTAGTTATGTTTTAGGGCTTATAGTATTTATAGTTTTGACAGCTCTTCCTGTCAATTTTATGAATGAAGCATTCCCTGCTACCATTGGCTCTCCATGGCCCACGTGATCCCAGGGGACGCTTCGAACTAACTGCGCCCCTGGGATACGCAAGCACTGTGCGCCGGCAATTGGAGGAGGCCCAGGATCGAAATCCCACGCAGGCCCACAGCACAACGGCCGGCGAGCTAGGTAAGTGCAGGTCGGAGGCTTGCACCCGCGGGAAGCCTCCGACCCGAATTTCTGGGCCATTATCTTGGGAGGAATTGAAGATGGTGGCTGTGCCACACACACTATATAGATTCAAGCTTACAAGCTATTCAAATTTTCTTTTTTGCATACTGTTCGATTGTATTATGCTGTGCTATATTACTGCTTGAATTATGCCTGTCTGAGGCATTGTACGATATTGGATATACTTTTATTACTCATTCCCAGTTTTCTAATGGAAAATGAATTGGAGCAGCTGTCTTGAGCTAAAAAAAAGGGGGCTTTTACTTTTTATGTTAGGATATGTTTCTGCCTTTCATACATCATGCAGTGTCTCCTCAGTAACCTTTCTTTGTTTACATTTCAGAAAAGGTGACTGTACCAAAGCAACTGACGCCTAAAGACAAGACCATTGAAAATGTGGCTGTATTCGGTGATAAGCAAGGAAAGAAGCTACGCTCCAATATGCGAACCACAGAAAGAGACCATAAGAAAACAGTGCAATGTGCATTCATGCTGGACCCTATCACCGGATCCTCTGCAAAGAATTCAATTCCTAACAAGCCTTACCTCTGCCTTAGCTGCAGTAACCCCAATCCTCCAGTCTCCGTGCCCCTGAGCAGACCCACACGGCAGACTTCCAGAACGGATTGCCCAGCTGACCGCTTGAAATTCTTTGAAACTTTGCGATTACTTCTTAAGCTTACCTCAGTTTCTAAACGAAAGGAGAAGGAGAAGGAGCAGAGGGGACAGGAAAATACCTCGTATGAATGGGTGAACAGATCAAATGAACTTATCTGGCTGGAGCTGCAGGCCTGGCATGCAAGTCGTAGCATAAGCGACCAAGACGTTTACCTGTACACAGCGCGCCAAGCGGTCCCTGATATTATTAATGATATTTTGAACTTTAAGGTAAATTATGGAAATCTTTGTGCTTGTAAAGGAGGTGGTCGTGTTGATGCTGCTGGAGAGGATGAGATTTTTGAGCAGAAGACCGAATGTATTAGGACTTCAGGAGCGCATATCTTTGGTCACAGCGATTATCAGGAACACCTCCAGTGTCAGAGAGTAGCATTTGAGCAGGTTAAAAGTATTATGGAGCTGCTAGAGTCCGTGGAAGCACTTTACCCATCGTTGCAGGCCCTCCAGAAGGACTATGAGAGGTATGCCGCAAAGGACTTTCAGAGCAGAGTGCAGGCACTCTGCTTGTGGCTAAATATAACTAAAGACCTGAACCAGAAATTGAACTTGATGAGAACGGTCTTGGGCATTGAGAAATTGCCAAACATTGGCTGGCCAGTGTTTGAAATCCCATCTCCTCGTCCTTCCGGAGCGAGTGACCCAGATGAGGAAGAGGATGATGGCGAGAGCTGCTCACAGACTTGCCCGTTGGAAAACGAAGAGGAGCAAGGTAGTGAAGATGAAGTCACTGGGTCATTAAACGACCGAGAACGCAGTGCGCAGAGGCACAAAGAAGGGGTGCGTGTTCATTTTAGGTCTTCGGATGTTTTCCCAAAGAAGTTTGAAAGATCTGTGTCTGAAGATGAGACATCCTCAATGGGAAATCAGTCTGCTGAGTGCCCACCTGACACTAGTTTCAACAGAAATTGTCAGACGTCTATTTATAGGCCTTTTGTTGATAAAGCACTGAAACAAATGGGACTACGGAAGCTCATAATGAGGCTTCACAAGTTAATGGATGGGTCCCTGCAAAGGGCACGTGTAGCACTGGAAAAAGATGTTAGTACACTGGAGGTAAGAGCTCTGATCTACAGCGGTTATACCACACTTCTGAAATTTTTCAGAACTTTGCTTCAAGACTTTGATATTTTCTGTTTGTTTTTGCCTTTCAAGTTGACCTGTTTATAAATTATATATTTTTTTACTGGTATTGAATGTAATAAGGTTGCACCTATCCCTGGATGTCGGACACCGCAGACAACAGCTGGTTTTAAAATAACCGAAAATGCTGGAAATGCTCAGCTGGTCAGGCAGCATCTGTGGAGAGAGAAACAGAGTTAACGTTTCAGGTCGATGACCCTTCCTCAGAACTGGAAGAAGTTAGAGATTTAACTGTTTTTAAGCAAGTGCAGAGCAGGGGGGTAGGGGTGAGGAAAGAATAAAGGGAAAGATCTGTGATAGGGTGGAGAGCAGGAGTGATTAAATGGTGAAAGGGATGATGGTGCAAGGCAAAAGGGTGGTAATGGAACAAGTTGAGTTTAGTCGTCAAACACTAGTAGGGAAACAACAACAACTTGCATTCATATAGCGTCTTTACTGCAGTAAAACGTCCCAAGGCGCTTCACAGGATCGTTACCAAACAAAATTTGACGCCGAGTCACGAGATATTCGGACAGATGACGAAGTAGGTTTTAAGGAGCGTCTTAAAGGAGAAGAGAAGTAAGAAAGAAATGAAAAAAAGACTTGCATTTATATAGCGCCTTTCACAACCACTGGCCGTCCCAAAGCACTTTACAGCAAATTAAGTCATTTAAAAAAAAAATGTAGTCACTGTTGTAATGTAGGAAATGTGGCAGCCAATTTACACACCGCAAACTCCCACAAACAGCAATGTGATAATGACCAGATAATCTGTTTTAGTGATGTTGGTTGAGGGATAAATATTGGCTAGGACACGGGATAAATCCCCTGGAGAAGTTTAGTGAATTCCAGAGCTTGGGGCCTAGGCAGCTGAAAGCACTGCCGCCAGTGGAGGCGTGGTTAAAATCGGATGCGCAAGAGGCCAGAATGGGAGGAGTGCAGAGATGAGAATTTTTAAATTGAGGCATTGCTGAACCGGGTGCCAATGTGATGATTGAATGGGACTTGGTGCGAGTTAGGATACGGGCAGCAGAGTTTAGGATGCGCCTAAGTTTACGGAGGGTGTAAAATAGGAGGCCGGCCTGGAGAGCAGAAAGTAATGATCGTGAACAAGGTAAAGGGGTCAGATGGAAATCCCGTCTCAGAGAAGAGCAGAACTTATTTAAGGCGGGCATTCCTGGAAGAGAAGTGGTAGTGAATTAAACACACACAAACAAAAGCAAAATACTGCAGATGCTGGAAAGCTGGTTTTCAATTGGATTTAATGTATCTATAGTAATAGATTGTTCTCCTTACAACAGAGAAGGTTAAGGGGAGATTTGACAGAGGTGTTCTAAATTATGAAGGGTTTTGATAGAGTAGATAGGGAGAAACTGTTTCCACTGGCAGGCCAGAACACACACACACTTAAGATAATTGGCAAAAGAACTTGGGGAAGATAAGGAAATTATTTTTATGCAGCATTTTACAGGTAGACTACCCTTTATCCGGACTTCCGAAAACCGAAACCCTCTAAAAACCGAAGGTTTTTTCGTTCAGCGTAAGTCGTGCGTATGAACGAAAAAACCTTCGGTTTTTAGAGGGTTCCGGTTTCGGAAGTTCGGATAAAGGGTAAGTCGTGCGCACGACCCCCCGCCGACCCCCCCCCCCCTGCGGACCCCGCCGGCCCCGACAACCGCCGACCCCGCCAGCCCCGACAACCGCCGACCCCCCCGCGGGCCCCGACCCCCCCCGCCGGCCCCGACCCCCGCCGACCCCGACTGACTTACGCTGAGCGTCAGCGTAAGTCGTGCGCACGACCCCCCGCCGACCCACCTTCCGAAATCCGAAATTCTCCTTTATCCGAAACTCGGCTGGTCCCGAGGTTTTCGGATAAAGGATAGTCTACCTGTATTACGATCTGGAATGCACTGCCTGAAAAGGTGGAGGAAGTAGTTTCGATAGTAACTTTCAAAAGGAAATTGGATATATGCGTGAAAAGGAAAAACTATGGGAAAAGAGCAGGGGAGTGGGACTAATTGCATAGCTCTTTCAAAGAGCCGGCACAGACATGATGGGCAGAATGGTCTCCTTGAGTAGAGTATTAAGACAAAATTTAAATCCATTTAATGTCTCTCCAACCAATAAAATGTGTCTCCAAATGAGATTTTGCACTTTTTTTTTAAAGGTTTAAAAATGTTGTCCCATATAGAGTACGAAACTGAATGAGAACCACTAAATTAAATAATTTCAAAGAGGAAGATTTTAATATTTTGTGGTCGTTATGGGAACAACACTGGCTGCTAATGGAACATCACAACAGATGTAGGAACTTGGTTACCGTGCATGCACTCTGATAATTGCATATGACAGTCTTTTACAATGCACCAACACCAGTTATACAGGGCTGCTGATTTGAGAAATTGTTGATGTGATATTGGTAGCAGCATCTTCTTGAAGTGCGATCAGCATTAGTGCTGTGTGTTAGCTATATTATAGTGGCAGCAGTGCAGAGCTGACATTTAACATTTTAAAAAGAAGTTGGGACATCCTGCAGCACCACCTTTGTTCCCAGTGGCACAAAAGGGTCTGGCTCTTCAGCTCTTGGTACCATAACTTTGCCACAGCCAGAAGCTGGTCAAGAACAACCACTTGTGTTTAACTAGTGCCACCTTTAAGGTAGAAAATACACCAAGGCACTTTACAAAAGGGGAAATTAATAAAATAAAAGGAATGGATACCAAGTCATGGTAGAAACGCTAGGTGAGGTGACAAAATTCTTGGTCAAAAAAGGTTTTGAGAAGGATAATAAAGGTGCAAAGACGGAGGGGTTCAAGAGGGAGGTCCAGAGAATAGGAGTGATGGGGCAAAGGGAGGCAGCAGATGCACAAAAGGCCAGTGTCTCAGAACCAGAGGCGTGAGAGGGAACATAAGGTACTAAGTACACATCCATTAGCTTTGCTTTTCCCAGTTTGAGAGCAGTGTAAGCAAGGGATAAAACTGTACCTGCATTCTTGCAGCATTCAGAATGCTGCTGATGCACTTTCCATCGTAAGGATATGAATGAAGTCAAATCATTGAAGCTGCACAAGGGAGCATAAGATAATAGAGCCGACAGAGATCAGGTGGGCCTCATTGTGAGTTTGGCTTGTTTATCTCTGAACTTCATTTTGATTAAAACTCACTTTACAGAATGCCATCCTCCCAATTCTTTTGATTTCTGGTTATGTAACAAAACAAATGCTTCATATAATTGACCAATTTTCGCTGCCCCCCACGGACACCTGACAGTACTTCCAAGTTGGCCATTAAACATAAGTTCATGCGTATCATGCAGCCAATCCTGCCTCTTCTCCCAATTATTGCTTTTATTCTTTCCTACCAGTTGCTAATTGTGATTTTAATATCTGACTATTTGGTCGACTTTGAACAAAGACATATTTCAGAATTATTTCTGCTGGGTGCCTGCAACAAAAATAGTGAGCGAAATTTGAACAAGTGGGGGGAAATTCAAAATTCTTGCACTAATAATGCAGGAGGCTGTTCATAATGTTGCTTGTAAATGCAAACATCAGTACACACTTAACATCTGCACCTCTTATTTCATGCTTTAGGAATTTGACCCTCCATAAGTTTGCCCATTGAACTGTCAAGGGATACTTTAATTTTGGTCTAGTCACACTTCTAGCAAACACCCTTTGTTGCCCAACCAATTGGAGCAGTTCCATGCAACTGAGTGATGTTGGTGCATATGTGAATTGGAGCTGGAATAGGAATCAAAGTTAGCTAATTAGCAGATACTAATTCTCAACAGTCTCTTATTGAAAGTTCAACATTGAGTAAATTCTCTCAGCATGTCTGCTTTAAACCTGTAGACTTGGGAGTGTGAATCTAGCTATATCTGCTGTACCTTGTAAACACATGAAATTGGGGAGTTACAGACTGACAGCAGTGAACATTTATTGCCCTGTGCTTCAGCCCACACTGTCCCCACATTCCAGCATCAGGCTATTGCCTTGAGGTGCTCCAGCCAGTGCGAAATGTAGTTTGAAGGAATATTCCAGGGTAACGGTGTGGAATACAAATTCCAAACACATTACTGAGAACCTTGTTGCATAATCAATTCTAATGGCTGTGGCTATTTTATATATTTTAAAAACAAACTTATTGTTTGGGAACTTACAATCTCTGGATAATTCACCTGTTTTGGGGAGCACTCTTTAGATTGGCACCTGCCACAGTCTCCTTTTCCCACACACTGCTTCCTGTACATCACCGTAGCTTAGGCAGTGTAAACAGGGATTTTAATAAACTTTCAAACTAAGTTTTAAAAGATTACTTCAGATAAATAAATATTTGTTTTATTTTAAAATTCAGTGGTTGGTCTAATTGATATTGTAGAGAAAGATTTAAATAACTAATCTTTAAGGCAATATAGATAAGCAAAGTAATTTTTGACCACTATTGTTGCCATTAAGAAACATTACTTGAAATTTGTGTCCCAGAATATTATCTTGAACTACTTATTTTAAACATTGATGTCGCAATGCAATCATGGTCCATTTTGAAACTCTTATTGTGGTTGGACTCGAATCCTACAGTACTGACAACTACCTTCATTGCAGTCTTCCCCAGGAACTAACCATTTTACAAGTATGTTTCTTCATACATGATGGCATGCAATTTAATTATTCCAATGTATCTGCAAGTGCTTGTTGCTTTAAAATCCACATAGTACGATGTTCAATCTTGTAAAAAAAATTGTACCTGCTATAAACTAGTCACACTTGAAGAATGCAATCACAAATACTAATTTGCTGTATGAAAGTATTTATTCCTTTCTCTTAAGGTGTTTAAACATTGTTTTCTGTTGCAGATAAGTACTCATACACACAAGTAATTGAAAGCTGCTTCTAATTTTAGAATGATGGATTTAAGAATTGCAGAGCTCATCAGTAATTTGAATTGTAATTTAAAATATCAATCTTTGTTTTATATAGTTTTAAAAGTTCTAACTTAGTTTGTGCTCTTTATGCTTGAGAAATAAAGAACACATTCTTATGGTGCATGTGATTATTATGAATATAAAGATAACTGCAAAAGCCCCAGAAATATTATTGAAAAGGGGCAGGTAGAAACTCTAAGTAATATCAGATGCAATGCTATAGCCGCAAAAAATATAATGCCACTCTCTGGCTTGCTTGCCCAGCATGCCAGGCTCTACTGTGTGACCAAAAACAACCTCTTTCAAAATAAAATATTTTAGAATGACTACAGTAATATCTTTTTTAAGCCAATCATCTTTGCCATGTTAAAATGTTTATTGGCATCTATGCCTCAACAACAACAACTTGTATTTATATAGCGCCTTTAACATAGTAAAACATCCCGAGGCGCTTCACAGGAGTGGTATAAAACAAAATTTGACACCCGAGCCATGCAAGGAGAAATTAGGACAGAAGCTTGGTCAAAGAGGTAAGTTTTAAGGAGCGTCTTGAAGGAGGAGAGAGAGGTAGAGAGGAGGAGAGGTTGAGGCAGGGAATTCCAGAACTTAGTAGGGCCTAGACAGCTGAAGGCACGGCCACCAGTGGTGGAGCGATTAAAATCAGGGATGCTCAAGAAGGCAGAATTAGAGGAGCGCAGATCTCTGGGGGCTGGTTGTGGGGCTGGAGGAGATTACAGAGATAGGGAGGGGCAAGGCCATGGAGGGATTTGAAAACAAGGATGAGAATTTTAAAATCGAGGCATTGCTTAACCAGGAGCCACTAAGTCAGCAAACACGGGTGATGGGTGAACGGGACTTGGTGCAAGTTAGGACACGGGCAGCAGAGTTTTGGATGACCAAGTTTATGTAGGGTAGAACATGGGAGGCTAGCCAGGAGTGCATTAGAATAGTCAAGTCTAGAGGTAACAGGCATGGATGAGATTTCAGTAGCAGCTGAGCGGAGATGGGCGATTTTATGGAGGTAGAAATAGGAGGTCTTGGTTATCGCGCGGATATGTGGTCGGAAGCTCATTTCAGGGTCAAATATGACACCAAAGTTGTGAACAGTGGTTCACCCTCAGACATTTGCCAGGGAGAGGGATGGAGTCGGTGGCTAGGGAAGGGAGTTTGTGGCAGGGACCGAAGACAATGGCTTTGATCTTCCCAATATTTAATTGGAGGACATTTCTGCTCACCCAGTACTGGATGTCGGACAAGCAGTCTGACAATTTAGAGACAGTGGAGCGGTCGAAAGAAGTGGTGCTGAGGTAGAGCTGGGTGTCGTCAGCGTACGTCTGGAATCAGACGCTGTGTTTTTGGATGATGTTGCTGAGAGGCAGCATGTAGATGAGTAACAGGAGGGGCCAAGGATAGATTCTTGGGGGACACCAGGGGTAACGGTGCAGGAGCGGGAAGAGGAGCCATTGTAGGTGATTCTCTAGCCATGATTAGATAGATAAGAATGGAACCAGGCGAGTGCAGTCGGATTGGATTTACTAGTGGCTAGCTTATATTTATGGCCTCTAGTTCTGGTCATACCTGCAAGTGGAAACATCATCTTTACATCTACCCTAGCAGACCCTTTCATAATGTTGAAGACCTCTATCAGGTCACCCCTCAGTCTTTTCAACAGCCCCAGCCTGTTGAGTCTGGTATCATTCCAGTAAACTTGATTTCCACCTTCTCCAGTGCCTCTATATCCTTTTCATAATATGGAGACCAGAACTGTGCACAGTACACCAAGGTTCTATACAAGTTTAACATAACTTCTCTGCTTTTCAATTCTATCCCTCTAGAAATGACCACCCGTGCTTTGTTTGCTTTTTTTTATGGTCTTATTAACCTGCGTCGCTACTTGTAGTGATTTGTGTATCTGTACCCAAAGATCCCTCTTCTACCCCATTTAGACACTTATTTTCCAATGAGTATCTGACCTCATTCTTCCTACCAACATGTATTACCTCGCACTTATTTGCCAATTATACACCCATTCTGCAAATTTACTAATATCTTCCTGTATTTTGTTGCAGTCCTCCTCTCTTAACTACACCCCCCAATTTGGTGTCATCTGCAAATTTTGAAATTGTACTTTTGATTCCTGAGTCCAAATTGTTTAGGTAAATGATGAACAACAGTGGTCCCAGCACTGATCCTTGTAGAACACCACTTCCTGCTATTTGCCAATCCGAGTAATTACCTTTAACCCCATCTCTCTCTTTTGTAGCCAGCTTGCTATCCATTCTGCTACTTATCCCCTGACTCCATGTTCTAACCTTAGCCGTGAGTCTACTCTGCAGTACCTTATCAAATGCCTTTTTGAAAATCTAAATATATTATGACTACTGCATTACCCTTGTCTAGCCTTTGTTACTTCTTCAAAGAATTCAATAAGGTTGGTCAAGCATGACCTTCCCTTTTGGAACCCATGCTGACTACTCTTTATATTTTGTTTCTCCATCTTATTCTATTACGTCTTTGGCTAAGGATTCCATTGTCTTTCCTACCACCGACGTTAAGCTAATTGGTCTATTGTTCCCTGGGTTTATTTAGCCTACACTTGGCCAAATAGCTCTCTTGAAATCAATTATTTTTATTAAAATCTTACTTTAAAATCACTCCAACAGCTATGTCTGAAATTAAATTTTGCGGATGCAAGCTGCCCCACCAATAGAAATGTGTCCACAAATGGCATCTCTATGCTGTTTTTTATCCAAGTATAAATGGAAACCTCACAGCAGCAGTCCTGTATCATTTATGCAGTTTGCTGCAGACCATGATATTACCCGACTGGAACACTCTGCTGTTCAGACCCATTTACAGGCAATTAATGCTGTGTATTACAGTAGAATGTTTTAGCCAGCGACTCTCGAGCTTGAACAACTTGCACCTCTATGTATTCAACATATCTGGATATTGATGCAAAAGATCTATGAAAGAAACCGGTTTGAAATCGGTTGTTCTACTCTATGATTTAACTAGCTTTATTTTTTTATGTAATGGTTTATGTACAACGACCGCTTAATACATTTCCAGAAAGGTAGCTGTTGGTCATTTTCTTTACTAATTGGTGTCCCTGTTCTGTCCTTCCTGCTCCCTCCACTTTAGATTCCTGTAACTGTCAATTCCTCCCACAGTGCTCCAGATGTGATGAAGGGATGTCGAAGTTGGGGTTAATACGTTGTATTGTCAGTGTTGCTCCACAATGCGACAGGGAGACTAAGCAGGGACTTGATCCCTGGCAGTTTGACATTCCACTTCCTTGCACTCAGTGATGAAGTACACCATCTGCTGGTTGGGAAGGAGCCACTGTTACTCTTTTATTGAATAGTTTGAATGGCCATTGGAAGTGGGCTTTAGACTACTGCTCTGCGATTTTCAGTAGCTACCAGGCCACCTATTTGAAGTTTTTTTTTAATTTTGAGAATAATACAAAAAGTAAGGTTTTTTTCTGTGTAACAAAATCACCAAATGAAAGTTACTGCAAATTTAAAGATTGGTACAACAACTTGCATTTATATCGCACCATTTAACGTAGTAAACGTCCCAAGGCGCTTCACAGCAGCGTTATCAAACAGAATTTGACATCAAACCACATCTATCTATCTATCTATCTATCTCTATCTATCTCTACATATATAAAACGGTCCGTCTATCTTTCCGTCTGTCTTTCCGTCTTTCTGTCTGTCTATCCGGCTATGCAATCAAAAGTTATAGAGGGTACCTACACATATGTTATATCAAAAGAAAGCTTATCATTAGGAGACTCTAATAGGCGTATTTACTTTTTGGTCAGACAAAAATTGTTCAAACATTATACAAAAAAGGTTCAAAAAATGGCAACATTCCGCTCATTAGCGTTGAGTGACGTGATGGTTGACCAATCGCACAGGGGATTAACCTGATGGTTGACCAATCGGTGCGTCACGGGGGGTGTTTCATTGCGTGTGTGGGCGGGCCTAATCCTTCTGAGGTGAGTGGCCGCCATCTTGATTCCTAACTATTCATTTCTTTTTTCCACTTTCTGCGTGTTTATTTTCAAATCTAGATTTCCAGCAAAAAAAAAGTTGCTTTTAAAACACAATTAAATTGTTTTTTTAAAAAAGTTAATTAATTTGTAAATATTTTCTCTAACCTCATTAATTTTCCTACCTTTCACCCTTTTTTTTCTCCTCTTGACTCGCTACCTCTGCCGGGCGCCGCAACCTTCCAGGGTTACCCCGCCTGCAGGCCTCGAAGCCTCGGCCTCTCCTTCCCAGCCACGCCCGAGCTAGGCACCTCCCGTCCCGCTCAACAAGCGGCCCGCGATCGCCGCCATCTTTGTAAAGGATGGCGGGGCGGGCCTGAGCCGAGCGTAGCCACCGCCGCCATCTTTGTAAAGGCTGGTGGGGCGGTACGGAGTTCCGCGGAGCCATCGCCGGCGCTGGGCTCGGGTGCTTTGTGGCCTGCGGCCGAACAGCGGCTGCGGAGCTCGGGCTGCCCGGGGCGCTGGGCTCGGCTGGGCCATGTCAGTGCGGGTGCCCGAGGCCCCGGGGCCTAGCCTTCTCCAACCGCCGCCGGCAGCGCAACTCTCAACACTGGCAGAGGGGAGAGGGTCTGCTGGCTCCCCCCCTCCCTATCCCCCGCCTTCCCTTTCCCCCCCTCCTTCCCCCACACCCCCTTCCTTCCACACCCCATTTCGTTTCCTCCCCCCACACCCCCCCTTCCCACACACCCACTTCCCCTCCCTTCCCTGCCCCCCCCCTCCCTTCCCTGCCCCCCCTTCCACCTCTCCCTTCCCCCCGTCCCTTCACCCCCCCGTCCCTTCCCCCCCCGTCCCTTCCCCCCCCGTCCCTTCCCCCCCCCGTCCCTTCCCCCCCCGTCCCTTTTCCCC